>NC_056735.1:1312954544-1313218617 GCF_019279795.1 Protopterus annectens | reverse complement strand
ACTGCGATTACAGTCTAAAACTGCAGGATGTTACATCTGGGATGCAGTCCCCACCATATGTGGCATGTGTGGTCACACAAGTGGACACACATGACAGTGCTGGGAATGATACACCTGCCATAAGATGATCTGTTTGACAGACATGCAGCGGTACTGTCCGCAGTATGTGTACCAATGCTATGTCTGGCAATTGTGTGGCTATGTGCACACGGGTGGATGTCAGTGATACAGGTGTCACGTGACATACAGTTGGTTACACCTGACCGCTGTGTATGCGTTAAGTCATCACCATCAAGTAACAGTGACATAGCCTACTGTTTGCACATGGCATGGTAGGGTGGAGTGTGACACACCTGTGAGCCATCCCTGGCACACATACATCTACACAGGTGGATCACCACGTTATGTACACAGATCCCTCCATACTGGATGTACAACCAACTGTACTGTCTGTATGTCGCCATATACAGGTGTCAATGATGGGGATGCATTGTGACTGCATGTTGTAGTTGGGCACAGCTGTGGTATGGACATTGGCCACTGCACATGCATGGTTGCTGAATGCACAGTACAGATTGTACTTGTTTGTTGGTCCTACATGTGTCTCCTGTAGCCATGTTTGTATGCATTGCTATTGGTGGACATGTGTGTTGACATACATGACACATGGACTGTGGTATGATATCACGGGTGTCATGGGCGACTACTACAGGGGAATGTGTCCTCAGACATTGCTACCTCCTGTACTGTGAGCATTCAACAGACATGGACCCACCTTCCATTTGCATGCGTATGATTGCTTAGGACACTGTTCTGCATGGGGGACAGTAAAGGCTTAGCTATGTACATATGTGTTGTGTGTGGTCCATGCACACATCCACTACAATCACATGTTTGACATATCCAAACATGCGTGTTCATTGGTGTACAGCAACACTCATGTGTCACAGCTGTGTACCACCTGGGGCCCCTGGTATGTCTTGAGCTGACCTGGTCATGTATAGTGGTATACTTGCAATCCATAACACCTGTTGTAACCCTGTCAGTACATGTGCACCATGCACAGTTGCTGTAGACCTCTGTACAGTCCACTGATCATGTGTCACACGGTGTTGTGGTAATGTATGGCTGTGTACTGCTGCAGCAATGACATGGTGATGCCTTGGGGGCTACAGTGTAGACTGCGGTGTGTACATCTGGGATCTGCACCTGTGACAGCTGTGTTGGCAGCTGAGCGTGTGCTGATCACTGCATGTGTGTGACCACTCTGTGCGTGGGGACAGTTATGCCTTACTGTGCCCTTCCGTGTCTAGACTCCGTCTGCATGCAAGATGGCCCTTTGCAACTGCTAAGTGTGTGAGCATGCCCAGAACGCTGTTGTGTAGATGGCCACACATGACAGTCCCAACTGAGCCCTTGTGAGTTGAGACTTCGTCTGCATGCAAGACGGCCCTTTGCAAATGCTAAGTGTGTGAGCATGCCCAGTATGCTGTTGTGTAGATGGATACACATGACAGTCCCAAATGAGCCCTTGTGAGTTGAGACTCCGTCCGCATGCAAGACAGTCCTTTGCAAATGCTAAGTGTGTGAGCATGCCCAGTACGCTGTTGTGCAGATGGACACACATGACAGTCCCAACTGAGCCCTTGTGAGTTGAGACTTCATCTGCATGCAAGACGGCCCTTTGCAAATGCTAAGTGTGTGAGCATGCCCAGTATGCTGTTGTGTAGATGGACACACATGACAATCCCAAATGAGCCCTTGAGAGTTGAGACTCCGTCCGCATGCAAGACAGTCCTTTGCAACTGCTAAGTGTGTGAGCATGCCCAGTACACCATTGTGTAGATCGACACACAGTACAGTCCAAGCGGACGTGTACTACTAAGCGTGTGGCCATGCCCAGTGACATCTTGTGTTGGTGATGTACTTCTGTGCATGGCCGTTGACATCCTGTATAGCCATGGTGGTCATCCAGCCAACAAATGTCCATTTTCAGTGTCAAGATGAATGCCTATGGAGTACACACTGGTTGACTATCTTGAAGGGTGTACTGTCTGTGGGGCGTCCCGTGACTATGTCATGTTGTCGTGGTGCACCGTACATCTTACGTTGCCACGATCACACCACTGCCGTGTGTTTGTCTACATGTACCGTGGGACAGTAATATGTCTGTATGCTTTCAGACTGATCACTCTCTATACAATCCCTGTCAGCGTCCTTGTCAGTGCGGATGATGACACATGCCTAGATGTCTGCCTCTGGGACTGCTGTGCTTAGTAATCTCGGTAGCGCATTCTGAAAATGTGTCATGCTGTAGTGTGTTAGGATAGTTAGGTGTACGTTCAACTCCCAGCCCTGCCAAGTGTGTGTGTATGTATGTGTGTGTGTGTGTGTGTGTGTGTGTGTGTGTGTGTTTGCGTGCATGCTCACGTCCGCCTGGGGATGCAGTCTTGCTTTTAGATGCCGCACACCACAGCAGTTACCTACTGATGTCTTTGTCTTTGCGGATGATGACACGCACCTAGATGTCTGCCTCTGGGACTGCTGTGCTTAGTAATCTCGGTAGCCCATTCTGTAAATGCGTCATGCTGTAGTGTGTTAGGGTAGTTAGGTGTATGTTCGACTCCCAGCCCTGCCAAGTGTGTGTGTGTTTGCATGCATGCTGCCATCTGCCTGGGGACTCAGTCTTGCTTTTAGACGCCGCACACCACAGCAGTTTCCTACTGACGTCTTTGCCTTTGCGGATGATGACACGCACCTAGATGTCTGCCTCTGGGACTGCTGTGCTTAGTAATCTCAGTAGCAGGTTCTGTAAATGCATCATGCTGTAGTGTGTTAGGGTAGTTAGGTGTACGTTCGACTCCCAGCCCTGCCAAGTGTGTGTGTGTGTGTGTGTGTGTGTGTGTGTGTTTGCGCACATGCTCCCATCCGCCTGGGGACTCAGTCTTGCTTTTAGATGCCGCACACCACAGCAGTTTCCTACCGACATCTTTGCCTTTGCGGATGATGACACGCACCTAGATGTCTGCCTCTGGGACTGCTGTACTTAGTAGTCTCGGTAGTGCGTTCTGTAAATGCATCATGCTGTAGTGTGTTAGGGTAGTTAGGTGTATGTTCGACTCCCAGCCCTGCCAAGTGTGTGTGTGTGTGTGTGTTTGCATGCATGCTCCCGTCCGCCTGGTGACTCAGTCTTGCTTTTAGACGCCGCACACCACAGCAGTTTCCTACCGATGTCTTTGCCTTTGCGGATGATGACACGCACCTAAATGTTTGCCTCTGGGTCTGCTGTGCTTAGTAATCTTGGTATTGCGTTCTGTAAATGCGTCATGCTGTAGTGTGTTAGGGTAGTTAGATGTATGTTCGACTCCCAGCCCTGCCAAGTGTGTGTGTGTGTGTGTGTGTGTGTTTGCGTGCATGCTCCCGTCCGCCTGGGGACTCAGTCTTGCTTTTAGATGCCGCACACCACAGCAGTTTCCTCCCGACATCTTTGCCTTTGCAGATGATGACACGCACCTAGATGTCTGCCTCTGGGACTGCTGTGCTTAGTAGTCTCGGTAGCGCGTTCTGTAAATGCTTCATGCTGTAGTGTGTTAGGGTAGTTCAGTGTATGTTCGACTCCCAGCCCTGCCAAGTGTGTGTGTGTGTGTGTGTGTGTGTGTGTGTGTGTGTGTGTGTGTTTCCAGCTGCATGACAACAGTACATTGCTTTTACAGTATTCACTCTCCATAACATCCGTGTGGCGTCTTTGCCTTTGATGCTGCAGGCTAGACGTGTACTTGTGAGAATCATGTGTTCCACTGATCATAGTAGCGCGTTTTGTAACTGCGTAATGCTGTCATGTGGTACAGTGCTTACGTTTATGTTTTGCTCCCAACCCTGCCATGTGTGTGTGTGTGTGTGTGTGTGTGTGTGTGTGTGTGTGTGTGTGTATGTATCTATCTATCTACATATATATATATATATATATATATATATATATATAGCTATATATATATATATATATATATATATATATAATGTATATTGTATATAGATATTATGTTGGGATTATCACTCTTGACTGTGCTGCATTGTCTGTACGTGAGCACCTTGGATGTACGTACATCTGCTATGGCTCTGTGATAGTGCATATACTGTGTGCTGTAGTGATCATGGGTTATACATGTGTAGTGACTGGTTATTGTGTTGCTGGGTATTACACGGGCATTGGAAACAGTGTTAGTGCAGCACCTTTGACTGGTCGTATGCAGATCTCGGCAACAGTCAGCAGTGGTTATTACATTGGAGTGTGAGTATGGCTCATATCCATCTGTAGTAACTGTCAATTCTATGCACCTCAGGTTAACATTACAGACGCAGGTTTATCCACAGGTTGTGGTACAGATCCCAGGACTGTATGTGTAGACATTGACAGACAGGTGCAGGACTGGGTTGTGTTGGATGCATGGAGGGGTGTCCATGGCCAGTAATGGGGATCTCTACAGCCTGGCAGGTACGGTCTGTGACTGTCCCACAACCTCCTGTATATGGCTGACACATGCTGTACCTGTGTATATGCAGACACACACACTTACCACAAACAGCTATGGCTATCACATACACACACCCATTGCACCACCATTGGGCCATGTAATAACCGTTGTCCCTCATACACACACACCTACGTGTACATTGGATGGCTCTATGACAGCTCTGGACATGTTAACACCACACCCTGTGCATATGATGTCACCTGTGCCACCACCTGTGATGTGTAACATTGATGCAGGATCTGACTAACTTGGTGCTGCTGCACACAGTGGCTTTATTCCACTGCATTGATGTCAGCATGCTGTTAACACACAGTGTGTTACTTCCAGGTGTACTTCAGCGAGCATGATGCATTGCAGCTATGACCATCACTGTAGCATAGTTTACAGCACTGTTACTTCTGATGATGTAGTCTCCATCCATGTGCCATTTCACTGATGTGTGTACTATTGGCAGCATGTGTGTCTGTGTGTGCAGTACGTGTGTGATGTGTGTAGTACACATGTATACATGCTTACAAATGCATACACGACATTACACGGGCTTCACCATTCATACACTAGCTTACTCGTTCTTCCACACTCCACACGCACACAAGGGCTAACACGAGCACACACATGCTTGCTTGGGCTTACTGGCACACACGGGCGCAGACAAACTGTGGGCAGGTTTGCAGGTCACATCGGTGGTATCCATGGCATACGCCGTCAGTCTCCTGACGTTCCCTAGGATAGCTCATAACATGCCTCTTCCACCGAGTACTGACAGCACACATGTGACACTGTTCTGGTGAGGTTACAGTGTTTTATACATACACACTCATGTTGTCACCTATCTTCTACCCCTTAACCTACACTACACTGTAGAGTCTTGGCCCATATGGCATGACATGTTGTGATTCACTATCCTCAGCCTCACTTGCCTCACATTGCCTACAAATGCTTCGTTACATCTCTGACAGAGCGCTTCCACACATAAGTATCAGTATGCAGTAGCCATGTTGTCTCCAGCTTGCCATTCATCTGCATGGCGTACTAACATCTAACTAAACCTACGTTTTGTATGTATATTATCCATATGTCTTGTTTTGAAGCACAGCGCGTTCTCGTGGTGCTGCGCTATTCTTCCACACCAGGGATCGGGGGAGGACAACTACTGGTTCATTGATATCCAATGGACAAAGCCGCCACTGGCCTTGGACTTGGACATTAGCATGCTTCTTCGACTGTATTCATACTGTATTTCCAGCTCTCATTGCTCCGTTTAGCAACGTGCAAAACGTTAGTCGCATAACATCTGGGTACATTTCTGCACATAACTCTGCTCTTGCACGGACAGCTTACTGTTGCATGTATCGCATAATTACATCATTTGCATAGCTTACACATACAAATGGGGTATGTTGCAAATCCCAACATTGTCCATGCAATGTTCGTGTTATGGGCGGTCTTGCACACCCTTACGGGTGTTTGCTGAATAGCCTGGCAGTCATCTTTCCTTGCTGTACTCTCACTCAAGCCATACACGCCGGAGGCTTCGTGTATCATGGCCTTGGCTTTGCTGTGTGCTGTGTCTATTTGTGGTGTATGCATGGCTGTGGGTATGTCCCACTGTCATCACTGGTAAAGGTGACACCCTATAGGTACTTCCTGTAGACTGCTTTGTCATTTGACATGTCAGCACATACCTGCAGATGAACTTCCTACTGCAGCGCTTTTCATACCTTCTGAGTTATCTTGCGGTCGATAATGCTGTTTCCTCAGACATGTATCTGTTTCTGATCATACCTATCAACCTCCTAGTGCAAAACATCTGTACAAAACCTAACATGATGGGGGGACAGATAGGGGCAGATTCTACATATTGCTCTTACAAATGTAGATAGTTGACAGTATTATAGGTTTTGCATTAGTATGACCTTTCTGAGGGATTTGGGGTCTTAAACACATATGTTTATCATTATTTAATGACGTCAGTTCTCAGGTATTTGGCAGACAGGTACAGATTGTGAGAGGAACACACCACACATATGAGGCATACATCTGCACATTCGTACAGTTGCGAGGTATGTTTCTGATACTGGACATCAATTTCCTTACGCCAATACACACAATACATGGCGCCATCACAGGCCAGTTACCATTACATTCCTATTGCAGGACACACCCACCCACATGGTTATATTCCTCACACAGGCCAACAGGTGCTTATCCACACTAATTATTCCATCATGTACCTTATGTGTACGCCGGTATTTGCGCTTTCCGTCAGTGGCAGAGCTCACGTACGAGTATGGGGGACTGGACACTGTATCGGTGACACCGCATGACACCCTGAGGGACACATGTCTTTTGAGTCTATTAACCTTCCACATTGACTTTCACAGGCCATACGTTGTAATTCACATTTGTGGACAAACATGCTTATGACTTGTACATGTTTTGTCATTTGTCCTGACGTCTTTCTTCTCACCTGTCCACCTAGTATCACTAGTTCTGTACATTTCATTAGGACGGGTTACCTTCATACCTCTCACCTGTACACATTATGGGTATACGCCCTGGGGTTTGACCTATGATTCTGTTACATTTGTCATGATAATGTGCCTTTTTGGTAGATTGATGGTAAGCCATGACGGACTGTGCGGTTAGGTAATCATGACTGACATTTCTATTTCATGATTACTAACTCTCATAACATTCGTATTCCTGACTACGCAATTATTCTATCAATGGTCTGACTTTGTCTGAGGTATATTTAATATAGTCCCTATTTGTCTGTCGTGTACTATGCCTTAGTCCAGCTGTCTTATTGTGACATTCTAGCAGGTATGGTTACCATCTTGGTCATACGCATGTCCATCCATGATAATCGCATACATGACACTGATATAGGTCCCTATGTCTTCCCCCAGTGGTTTACACAATATCCAGTAGATGGGTTGCACCTTTTTGGAGAATATAGGTGTGTGCTATACCCACATAGGTATATTGATCACTCCCATGGGGAGTGCCTAATAGATCTGTGCCAACCAACACCTTGGCCCAATTCTGCATACCCATCATTCCCATACCTGACACACCTCCACAGTACCCATTAGACATGTTTAATGTGAGTGATAATAAAGTGTGAGGACACTTCCGAGTACTCCCCACTCTGCGGATATCAGCTTGTATGTCATACATTCAATCGACCCATGTGTTATTACCCTTGCACCTGCTACTGTTGCATGTACAGCTATATCATAGTTGCAGCTGTGACATCTTTCGCTTCAATGACGGTTCACACTTCATACAGGATCAATTTTTGGGGTCCTACAAAGGACACCTATATTCATGTTTAACGTGTAGAACTTGCAGGCCCTGTCACACTGGTACTTTCCGGGCAATGGTGTGGAAACCATCGCTGTATTCTCCTTTCACACTTGTCTGTCTGTCTATCCATATTAGCTATACCATGACCTATTTATGTACATGTGTTATATGTACAGGGACATATGTTTGTTGTGTATATATCTATTTATGTATCATGTGTGTATAGATATATATATGTACATATATACATATGTCTGTACATTCCTCATCTCGTAATTTGCTTTGGATTATGTCTGTAGATATATGTGTATATATATCTCCATATCATACCTTTCAACTGTACAGATTTCCGCTGCATGTACAGCTGTTTGCCTCTTATCTTTGGTCCGTTTTTCATAACCTTGTGTCTGTCTGGCAAGTTAGTGGCATATTATTAAAGACTGACATTGGTAAATAATGACAAACATTTCAGGTTACGACTTCATACCCTTCAGAGAATCCATACTAGTGACACACCTGTTATTCTATCCACTTTCTATGTTTGTTAGGGCAATATCTGGGGATTGTCCCTATTTGTACCAGTTGTTGTCATGGCTTTGTCCGGTTTCGTACTTTACGGGGTTAACAGGTATGAGCCATGTACATAGAACATGGGGAAAATAGCATTCATTTTCTATTCTGTGAGCGGATTACACACGCACAGGCGCACTTGCATATCCTTATTGTGGGTTACATATGTTTCATAGATAATTGTGCTTCCGTGAACTTTCATAATTCTGACCGTAACAGTTACATATCTGTATTCTAGTTTACAGACTACTGTGAAACACACATTCACCTTTACATATTTAAATGTGTGTACAGCACGGACGCTTTCATTACACTTTCAAGTTATATATGCAGTGGTCGTAGGTCAACCGGGACTGCATTCACGTTGGCCGGATACCGGAACCACTATTCTATTGGTGTTCTCCCTCATTGATATGCATACCCATAGTACTTAGCTACATCAACATACACCTCACCGCTTCACCTACAACACAGGCATCGATTCTCCTGCTGGGAAAAAGGTGGTACTACATATTACAAATTCCCTATTGCCTACTGCTGTGGACTCCGGCTGCATTATTAATCACTCTGAGAATATGCAGAACACCAAAGCATATTTTCCAGCCACATACAGGTCTTTGATTGTCAGGGTGTTCATGTAGTGATCTGGGTTTAGGCTTGTCCACCTGGTGAATGGAACTTCCCTGGCCGAGGTCAAATGTCAGACGAAGCATATGGACAGGGATTATCTCCCTGTTTTGAAGTTTTACCTGTGTTTATAGACACAGGTGTTTGGGCACCTGTCAGCAGCTTATTCTGTTAGCATTACATATTATGGGTGGGGTTGTTACAGTCCATACTCCACGGTGAGGGGTGTTCCCATTCACATTTGACTATTACCTGTATACAGTCATATGGGGATTATTATTTTTGGACATGAAGTGACTACAGGTATGCAGTTGTACATTACACAAGTGTGAAGGGCTGTTCCTGTAAATATGTACGGACCATACCTCTCAACCTCTTAGAGCACCGAACCTGCGCAAAACCTACAGGATGGGGGGACGATTAGGGACACATTTTAACGATTGCTCTTACAAGCTTAGAACGTTGATAGAATGCTAGGTTTTGCATTAGCATGACTTTTCTGCAGGTTGTGGAGTCTTATACTCAGGATATTTCTCATTATTTAGTGACGTCAATCCACAGCTAATTACCACACTGGTGCAGATTGTCAGAGGCACACACCAACACTATGGGACGAACCTGTGGTCATTCTTAGGGTTGCCACCTTTTCGACTGCCCAAAGTGGGACATGTTCTATAGAGATGTCAGATTTTCCAAGACAAAACATACCTACAGCCATGCATACTACAGAACTTTAACCTTTTTTGTACATATAATAGCTTATTCTAGTAACATTTGAATTGCTTATGCTACTTCACATAACATATTGAGGATTCATATATAAAATAACTGTTTTATGCGACTATTAAAGTAAATTAGGAAATAACATTGTCCTAAACTCTCAAGACATTTGCTATGTCTTGATTTTTTTCACAGGGCACAATTGCCTACAGAGGGATGACTGAAAGTGGGACAGGTGGTGACCCTAGTCATTCTGCGAATATCCAGACAGTTGAGTGGTATGGCATGGACCTCTGTAATACGCTGTTGTGTTCTGGCACAGCAGTAGCTCAGCATTAAAGACTGCAGTCGGAACGTGCTGACAGACAGTTGGGTTCCAGACTTCATACTCCAGACATTAATGCCAATGTGCAAACTGTTATTCTATCAAATTCTATGTTTCTAAGAGCTATCTTTACAGATTGTCCTTATTTTTGGACCTTTGTCTCACTTATATTCATGGCTCTGTCCAGATATCTTGCTCACACAGGTTGACAGGTATGGTCAGTCATGACTGCACACAGTCAGTGTCCCTCACACTTGATCAGGGTTGACCTGTTTACGTCAGTGTCTTCCTCACCCTCATGCCTTTTTCCACTTTGCAAATGTGTGCATTATATTCTCCCTCCTATTCATGCCTGGACATGTGCGTCACGGGAAGGTATTTTATCCTGGGTGGTAGGTTATGCATGCCCACTTAGGGCTGGACAGTGTCATGGACCTCCACTGCACGTTCTGACTTGTGTCCAGATATCTACTGGATTGGGCATCATGCCGTCATACCCATTCTACTATTTACACAAGTTGGTCATCCCATGAGGGGTATCCCAAAAATTGGACAAGACCAAAACAAGTTAGATACCGAAGATTTTTCTGGCTTCACAAAAACGTGCAGGGGGTTTTACCTGCAGGGGATACATGGTTTGCAATCCTGACACTGCCTCAGGTGACAATACCTACTACATATGCGTAAGGGTCACTGTGTGTAGCTGTTTCTGCAACAAACCAGTGGACCAAGTACGGCTGGATTTGGTGGATGTTCTGGTGTGGTGGCAGGTTGTGTGTTGTGGAGGGTATGCTGGGTAGGCTATTATGCATCCAGGTGTGTTGCATTTGTTATGGCCAGTTCCATCAGGACCCATCTGTGGGTATGTGACGGTGCCGTATCTATACATTTGTCTCGCATATTTTCATATTCATATGTTTGTGGGATTGTGTTCTATGCTATGGCCTGTCTGCTTGTCTTGCAGCTGTTTCTACATGAGGTTGTGTTTCTTTCAACTTCACCCGTTGCCCCTTCATACACCTCCAGTTCAACTTTTCTGCATACGACACAAGTATCGCCTTTGAAGAATTTACCATTAAACACCCACCCCTCACACACGAATTCCTCACACTCCATAGAGCACTACTTTGGTTGTTGGCCCATGACACGGCCAGAGTTACACATTGACTACCCTACATGTTTCGGGTACCTTTATGGTTGTGTGGACTACCCTGCCATGTTTGCTTTCCACATGCTATACCTCACGCACATAGGTACATGCCCTTACTTCACTTTCATTACTTGGTTGGTGTATCCGGGTACTACCCGTTCGACTGTGTCACATACACGTTCGGATTATACAGCTGCCTTCCGGATTTTGCCAGCCTGTTCTACTCATTGGTAGGATGGCACCTTTTCCTATGTCCAAGCTATTCCTTACACATGTCCGACTGTTGTGTACAATGCCTCCCCACAGTTGATGGTTGTGTTTCCACCTTTTCAATTGGCCACAGTGTGACTGCAGTTGCGGCGAACACAGCATATTTTACAGGCCGACACATACCCACGGTCAGTTCGGCAGATAGAACTTACGATTCTTGCCTATATCTAAGCTTATTCTTGTAGCATTTCGGTATCTTATCTTATTCTGTTTGTTATGACATTTATGTAATATACGTCCAGTGAAATATGTTTAATGCAACTATTGCATGACATCTACAGAAGAATTATGTCCTATATTCTCTGGACATTTGCCAGTTTTACATGTTTGTGTCAGGACACATCTGCCCACAGAGAGACTGTCGCTCGCAAAGTGGGACAGGTGGTAATCTTGGTCGACGGTACGGATCATACTGTTCCTTTCGGCCTACATGTCTCTGTATTGTTATGGCTGTTTATATGCTCCTTCTGTTTCGTTTACATGCGTATGCTATTTCCTATCACATTTGGTATGTGAAATACGGACATACCTTTTGTATGTGACTATTACATGGCTTGTGGGATATGATTCAGACATACGGTCACTACATATATTTACATTTCTCGTTGTGTATTTTGTTATGGACACATCTGCACAGCTATGTTCCCTCCCTCACATTATGGGTCGGCTGGTGACCCTCACTGTTGGACTGGATGTACCTACTGGCGGCGCGCTAACATATGATACGTGTCACTTCCGCATGGTATAGTTATCAACACTACGTTGGACTACAGGCACATGGTTTTTATGTCATTTGTTCATGGGTAGGGACCCGTTATTCCCTACCATGCATTTGTGTTTGATTCTTCATTTTCTGTTCGCAGGGACTCTGCTTTGCATACATTTCATTCTCCACGGACAATGATAGGTACGACTATTATTGCTGGCGGAATATAATATTCAGCAGTTTAGGTTGCTCCTCGACAGTCGACATTGACACACCTCCCTGTGCAACTTCGATACGCCCCTTGCACTCGCGCACGTTTCCTATGCACGTGGCTGTGGCGGCTGCGCGCCTTCATTAATATGCATATGGCGCGACTACTCCATATATACGCCGCACGGCCGGCTCAAGCCTTACGCCGGACTTGCGCCAAACTTCATGAATCCCAGGGCATATTTAGAGTCTTACAACTAGCTGACACCTTAAATACAAATCTCTGCTTTGAGATAGGATGTATAAATTCATTTGAAGCATCAACAGAGGAACAATGCCTACAGGATCCACATGGACAAGTGCCATTCAATCTTGAAAGCACATCCAAGGTAACCTCAGTGGGCTCATAGTCTCTGTAGCAAAGATGTCACTTAAGAGATTTTTTTTTTATAGGTATAATGTGGACTTAATTTTTTACCTGCTGAGAGGTCTGAGTTGTCTGATGTTTTACTAAATTTGCGATTGTTTGGTCGCAACATTTTACTTATGCTATGTTTTGCAGACAATCATTGCAATAACAAGCAATTTGGTGAATTTTACAGAGGAAAGGGAACTATACTGGATTTGCAAGTTTCTCTCTGACAGGAAGCCTGGTATAAACAACAAGGTTTCTTTGAAACCAGTTCTTAGATCTAGGGATTTGCATAGATAATTTATAATGGTTGTGTATTGGTTAATGTGCATTTTAAATTTCTGAGTAAAAGCCTGAATATTTCAGTCTGAAGAAGAACTGTGAGTTTGAAAGCGCTTACTGTGTTTTTTTGCTGCAAATAAAAGTGAAGTTGTTTTAAGCTGTGGTTGTGTAACTTTTCATTCTCTACTGTTTGCTGTTTTGGAGTTATTGCAAAGTTCCAGCTTCATCTTGGTGAAAGGTCACTTTTTACTTTTGAATAAATCCTGTAGCATTAAGTATATGCTTTTATATACAATATTCAGTTCATTGAGAGATGCCTGAAAATACATTTCATTGTTTAACAAGATACAGTACATCTTATTTGCATTGTTACCATAGTTCATAATGACTAACCTGCCCCCCCCCCCCCCAATCAGGTTTCATGAAGCAATACCTCTTGTCCCTGGAAATTGTAGCCAGCAATGCCATTTCATCTTGAGACCAATCAAACCAAAATGTTTTCTCCTCTTAAGTTTCCTTAACTTGTATTTACATAATTTTTCATACATGGCTACTGTAGGATGCAGTGAAGAATTATAGGTAGTATTCCATTTTAAACCCATTCCTATTTCAGTGTTGCCATCTGTATTCTCGAACAATAAAGATTAATTCCACTTACAAGTAAACATTTCTAAATTTAACAAGGTATGTGATAAAGAAGCAGATTGGGCAGGGAAAAATTAAAACCACATTTAAACAAATTAAAATAAAACTCATGATGACTAAATCACAATAATTAAATATGTGAAAATCAGTGCCACTGTGAAGAATGTCAGACAATTCAATATTGTCCATGCAATTTTTTGTTATGTATTGGCAATTTTGCTCTCTTCTGTTGACTCTCATTGCATAATCCATCTGCATCTGTGCTCACACAATTTTGCCTAGTTTTTTCAATGTAAGGTTTTTATATATGAGTATGAATATGTTACTTCATATTTCCTGTCAATGTACTTATTATTTTTCATCTAATGTATTTTTATTCAGTGTCTTTGTTTTGGGACATTTCTGCATTCTTTGATTTAGTGTGATTGTGGAGATTATATGTAAGTTCAGGAGTAGGGGAGGCTTGCCTCTACATTAACGTGTGTAGGGGAGGATGCTGCCTGCAGAAAAAAAAGAGACTGCTATTTAATTTTTTGCCATTTTGCATTTGGGGCATTAGTTATATTCATTTTGGTGGCTTGGCATTTTGATGATCTGTGTTCCAAAGTGGAACTGCATTTCTTAACCAATATTTTGTCTGTCTGTTTATGTTTATTACCTTTCTTTCAGCTTTACATTGAATTTCACTGGTGCATCAAATATGCACTTGATTAGATTTATAGCATAGTATGTCAGAAGGTCCAGTGGATTAAGTCTATGTAGTTGCTGTGGTACCAGATGTGATTAGACCTTGATCAAGTCACTTAACCAGACATTGCTCCTCAGTCATCCCTGAAAACAAACTGTGTGTCCAGTGGGCCTTCCTGGTTAACAAATGGAAATTATTATTGCTATTATTGATGATGTTATTATTATTATTAGATTTTATTATTAAATTTATAATTGTTTGGTGTTGTAGTGGATTTTTTTTGCCTTCTTCTAAAATGTTCATTGTAGTTACTTATTTGGGTTTTGTTCATGTCGCTCATGAAAATAGGTGGCACCATACTTCCTTCTCTTCTTGCTTTGGTTTCAGGATACTTTTAACCTGCTTTCACACTTCTGTCCATTAAAGGTGATTATTTGTCTTACATCTACTGTATGCCACGGTGGTACGGCAGTAGCGTTGTTACCTCACAGCAAGTGGTTCTCCCGTTCGATTCTCGGCTTGGGAGTCCCTTATGTGTGGAATCTGCATGTCCTCCCCATGGTTGGGTAGTGTTCGAAAGACATGCGTGCATAAATGGGCCTGCCTTTGTTGAAGGTTGGGTGTCGAGCTGGCACCTCGGTATTTCGTAAAAATCTACTGCCAATCATTAGCAGACCGAGTCTCACTGTGGTGACCCCTTACCGGGAAAAAGCCGAAAGAAACAACATTTGTCTTACATCTGCTCCAACATTTGATAGTATTTTACTACTGTAATTCTGATGGCATGGTTTGAACATAGATGGCTCAGCTGATTTCCTTTATCTACTTTTTCATCATGTTTACCTGATAGTTCTTTGATGGCTTACTATTTTATAAGATGGTTTGTTTTCTAGGCATTTTGCTGGTAATCTTCTGGAGTGCATGTACAGAGTTTTGCAACAGGTGTTAATTTATTAATACATATTTTTATATGATTCAGCTGTAAGATTTGGGTTGTTGGCTATGCTCTAGATGCAGCATTTGTGATTTCTGTTTTGTTCCAAGAGGTCCTTGTAATCATTTGGCTGAGAGATGAAGCTTAATCTGAGGCATTTTAGTCTATTTTCATAGTCCTTCATTTGAAATGATACCTTTGTTAGTTCTCTTAGTTCCCTCGTCCTCTTATCATGTACAGCTGTAATTCAAACCATACTTCAATAAGTAGTCCATCTGGAGTGCTTATTGAAAGTGCTTCTGAATTTTTTTTTCTTCTTCCTGGGTGATGGAGTGACTAATCTTTGCTGTTTCCTGTACTTTTTTAAACATGTTGATGCTGAATTTCAATCTTGCATCAGTTATGTTGCTTATATTTCTCCCTATAATATATTTATGTTGGGACTGTTTATACATACATGTATTCATGGTGTTTTTATTGAGCTGTATGTAGTAGCTATTGATTATTCTTTGTTATTAGTTTTATTTCTACATAAAATTATATGGAACTGTTATTTATTTATTTAGTTGTTTATTTATTTTTACTTCTGCATAACCTTGTCTGGAAGTGCCATGTATATATGTATTTATCTATTTATTCATTCTTGTTTATCTGTCAGTCTATGTCATACATCTCTACCACTGAGTACAAGAAATCTGGACAAAGCCTAAAATAATGGGGGTACAAAGGCTCAAAAATAGGGACAATTTTAAATATTATACTTTCAAACCTAGTAATTTTGTAGGATAACAGGGTTTGTGTTAACATGTATTTTCTGAAATATCTGTAGTCAAACTCAAACATATGTTGTTATTTAATGACTTCAATCCTTAGTTATTTGCCACAAAACAACACATTTTATGAATAAAAAATCAAAAATATGAGAGAAAAATCTGGACATTTTGCAAAATCTGGACAGTTGAGAGGCTGTGCTATATATTTTGGACTTTTTATGACTATTCTTTTAAAAGTGTATGTGCTCATTTGGTTTGTTTGTGAGTTTTGGTTCCTCATATCTTTTTTTTTCAATTTCTGTTGGCATTGCTGTTGTCACTAGCTTTGTGGTGAGTTTTCTCTTCTTGTTTCTTCTGTGGCTTGGTATTTTTCTATATTGCTGTGGTATTTCTTCAGTATTATTGTGGAATTTCTTCATTTCTTTCGTCATCAGCTGTGTGTATGTACCATTTTAGTGTTTTACTTCTTCTGCAGTACTTTATAAATCCTTCTGATAGCTTTTCTGAGATTTTTTTACTTAGTAATTGAAGACTTGCTATTGTTCCTTCTTTGGTTTAGATTTTTTTTTTACTTTCTGTTTTATTTTGTTGCTCCTGTTGAAGCAGTATAAGAGAAACTGTCTTTTGCTTTTTCTTTCCGTGTTATGGATTTAGAATTTGTTATATGTGATTAATTCTTTACTTCATTGCTTATATTGTTGTTCTAATTATTTATTTTATCTCTTCTCTTATATTTTGATTTTATTTTTATACCTGTTTTTAGCTTATATGTTATATACGAGTTTTTCATAAGCTGTGTGTTCCCCTACCATCATTTTCATAACTCAGTTAGACTGGGTGGAGCTGTGAGCCATATTTAATTGTGTCTATATTACAATGCTGTATAAATTATTTGGGAATTATTATTATTTTAATATGCACTTGTACTTGTGTCATATTTATTTGGGAATTATTATTGTTTTAATATGCACTTGTACTTGTGTCATATTTTATGATGTATGTGCATATTATGGATTTTTTTTATCGTCTTAAGCAAGCAATAATGCCCAACAAGGCAAGGCAGTAGTTATCAGGGAAGTAATGCCTGCTCAGGTGTGTTGTGAGGCCCAGTGCTGCAGTTTCCTCTCCTCCCAGCACCATACACATGATGCCTCTGTCATTGCACTAGTCAGTCACTGAGGCATGAACATCACCCCCAGTAGTCTATGTAGATGACCTGTGCGACGTCTGGTCTGCAATAGAGGTTGGTTGTTAGCTACTTCATCCTATCCATCCCCCACCCCTTGGTGAACCCTACCAATGGCTGAAGTCCATTCTCGAACTTGGGTCATCTGTAACACAAATGGATACCTTGATTTTATGCTATTGGGTCCAATCAAAGTCTAACATTCTGGAGTTCAGTAACACTTTCTTACTGCATCTTCATACCAAAGCATCCTTGTGTCTATCTTACTACCCCAAAACTGCTCTTCTGTATTATAAGAGCAGTAGTTTTTGGCTACCTGTCCTCTTCTTTTTTTGTCTGTTTATAGAGCTACTAAATCATTTCCTTACTTTCCACATAATCACTTCCTGAATGGTCCATTCTTATCTTGCATTGTTTTAATAATTTGGAAAATACCAAGAACGCCAAATGATTTACCATTCTCAAACCATCTTTTTCTCCCTTTCTTAAAATGAATGCTTTTCTTAATGAGGTTCAGTCTAGAACCCCATATAACTAAATAAACAAACAAACACAAACAAACAAATAAATAAAGCTAACCAACATTTCAGTTCCATTTCCTCAAAGGATACATTATCTCACAATAAGTGCTCACTTGCAAATGGTATGCTTGAAAAAATACCATTTTTTTCAGAATGACATCACGTATATGACTTCTATTTTTGTGTAATAGTCTTTTTCTTCAAAATGCATATACATTCTTGAATGTACATTCTCTGTAGCCATACTGTGCTCCTAATACTTTGCTATAATTATTTGTTAAACAAAAAGGCACTTATACTTTATTTACTATTAAACCAAACTACAAAATTGTATTAAACATGTTAATATTATTCTGAATAAATCTGAGTAGAAAAAAAATATCTGTGTAGCTAACCATTCACAAGTCAACACAATCCTTTAGTCATATATTTAGCAAAAACAATAAGGGCATTAACAATTAAACTAAACCAAACTGAACAGAGCTCAATTGTCATCCCTTTGCCATCTGTCTATTAATCACAGTTTTATCCAGGCTTTTTCAAATTGAACTTTACAAAATTGTCTACAATACCATATATAATAATATATCCTCCGTATGACTGTGAACAACATTAGACATCTCCAGCTGAAGAAGTATTAGAGTAACTGTCTGTTGCTAGATGGCTTTATTCTTTCTGTGTTTTGAGGTGTTTTGAATGTATGCCCTTCTTTAACATTTCCGCCACCTTCATAAACTTCATAACTTCTACTTTGATGCAGGCTTACTTAAGGAAAAACAGGACCTTCACTATCTGCCTGCCTTACCTCCCATTTGACATTCTTGTAAGGTCCTATGCCCTACAAACCTGTTATTCAAAAAAATGTCCACTAGTTTTATTGAAAGCAATCCGTTTTGCTACGTCCTGTCGTAGAAAGACATGTCAGCAACACTGCTTTTTATCCAAGAAATGATATGATGCTAGAGATATGTTCGTCTGTTTGTAGACTTTTTTAAAGATCTCATATAATTTTCCAACTTCTGTCTTCTCCTTTTTAAAAATCTATCAAAATGTAGTAACATTACTCATGTGATTCTGTTTTCCTGTATAACAAATAAAGCTTTTCTCTTGTAGATGAACCAAAATGTTAGAGATACATAAAGTTTGCCTGTTCACCCATAAACCACATACATGCATACATTTTTCTACCCTTCCTGATCAAAATTGCTATCACTCTGCATTGTTCAGTCCTAGTGACAACATAATTTTTCACTTCAAATGCATTTAATTCATTTTCTATTTCCTAGGCTAATAAATGCTATATCTAATAAACAAATGACATCTACATTTTCCACCTTTATCCATTTATATATTATATGGCTTTAGGTTAATGTCTGATGCTATTTATATACTGTATAGCTCAGAGAACAGCCTGGCATTTAGCTTTCTTTATTCTTCTCTTGTCTTTTCCTGTCTGTCTCTCTTTGACTTATAAAACAACTCCTTCTGATTAAGATGCATCTAATGTTTGTTTCATATGCTCATTCTTCTGATAATGCTTCATAAGTATTGTAATTATTATCTACAGTAACTTGTCCTAACTCTGATCACATCTGATCACATTTTATTGACAACAGGTTGTAAACTCCCCTTCCCCATTCTCTTGATTACCTTATTCTGCCTCACCTGCCTTATCAGACATAGGCACTTATTTACAGCAATTCTCTGATCAAGCTTTATATTATCTTGTTTGCAATCAGACCAGAAATGACTTCCTTGCTTGCAGTTATTTGTGAGTCCATTTTTCTATGATCTAATATTGTTCCTTGCAGGTTTTATAATGCCACTTTGGTTGTTTTCTTATGACTTAATAATAACACACATTTCTTAACCAGGTAGGACCAAAGGGCACCAAGTCCCTTCTCAATGGTGACCCAGGACAATACAAATGAGGGCTAATCAAACTCTGTACCACAGAAACTACAGCTCCCAGTCTTAGGCATCTGCGGAAACTGCCATACACTTTGCGGAGATAACCTTTTGCTTGTTATACATAATGTAATGCTGATTTAGCATTACATTTGGAATATGAATAATATGCATGTGTGCAACCTTGAATTCAACTAACCCTAGTCCATATGCCAGAGATCATTGTTTTCTTTAATTCCATTAATTTTAAAAATATTTCAGAAGCTTATTCATACTATTTTCACTGTCAGTTCATCCTTACAAGAAAACTCTGGTTCAATTTTATTGACATGCTCTGAGAGAAAAAAAAAAAGACTTTGATAATATTGATTCTTTCTCTGCAGCTCATAAGTTTATTCAAAATATATTTTATGCAAAACAAATACCAAAGAAAGATTGATTGCCTAAGTGAAAAATTGAATACATATTCTGCATTTTGATACCTAAAAGTACCAAAACAATGTTCCTGAGAATCAAATGATCAGGTGGAGAATCTTTCTTATCATGAAATTACAATACATTTCATCTAATAAATGGCTGTATATAGATGTTATTCCAGAACCTCATTGAGGCCATGTGAAATTCAATCCTTGGCCTTACCAGGTTACTGCCACACCTGATCCTTTGTTTCATTACATATGCAACTGTTGATTTTCTGGCTTGTCATCACCTATTAGTCAGATCTGGAAACCCCTTATTAACACTGAATGGAAAGTTTATTTCTTTAACATGACTTGCACCTACCCACTAGTCCTCGTTTACCACCAAGACAGGCTGGCAATACCTTCAGCTACAACTCCTTAATACTACTGCAACTATGTAGGTCATGAAGAAAACCAGTTCAGTTCCACAGTACATGACCTTCCCTAGTATAACTTGTGAATCTCTTTGAGGCTTAAGATGAGCTCATCCTCTTCGGAATCATTTGTTCATAGGTTCATAGGTTCATAGGTTCATACTAGGCTATCTGCCCTAGGGCATTTATAAGCCTAGCCAGTGTGTTTGGCTTTTGCCACCCATTTTAAATTAATTTTGCTATGCCCTTTTTCTAGGTTAATATACTGTGCCTCTGTCTAACAGTGACACAGAAGTGATACCCGGGGTAAACCTACGATCCCCCATCCACTTATTAAGATTCCTCTTGAAGAGAGTCAATGAGGGACTCTGCCTAACCTGGACTGGGATTTTATTCCAGAGTGAAGGGAGACTCTGGGTTATGAATCTGTCCCACCAGCATGTCCTATTTATTTCAGTGCTGAGGTTCAAGTCTCTCGAGCGCGTAGCCCGATGGGATTTGGATTTTCTGAGGTGCAGCATGTCCATTAATTCCGGATTGGACATGGCTTTATACATCAGGCACAGTTTGCCTCTGAGCAGGCGGTATGCCACTGAGTAGAGCTGGAGTTTCTTTAACCGGGCAGCATATGGCATCTGTTTGAGCCCTTTGATCCTCTTGGTGAGGTACTTTTGGGGTCTTTCCAGTTGCTGCAGGTGTCTGGTAAGGTACATCCCAAAAGGGGCATTGTACTCAATTATGGGCCTGATGAGGGATGAGTAAAGAGGCACGATGACCTCCCCTGATCTAGATGTGAATCCCTTCATGATTAGGTGGGCTATATAAAATGTTTTTCTAACCACTTTGGCCACATGGTTGTCAAATGAGAGATTGCTATCAACTTGGGTCTCCAGGTCCCTAATTACTTCTTCCATACTTAATGGATTACCACCTATGTGGTAATTTGTGGGCACTTTGTTTTTGCCGAAGGGGATGACTATACACTTTTTGGCGTTTAGCTTGAGTCCATGGCTCTGGCACCAGTTGTCTGTTTCTGTGAGTCCCTTTTGGAGGATGCTTGTGTCGGCTGGAGAGTTGATTATGGCACCCAGTTTGCAGTCATCTGCGAACTTGGTCAGCCACAGTCCTTCTGTGTTGGCCTGTACCTCCGAGAAATATATACCGAACAAGAGAGGTCCCAGGACTGAGCCTTGTGGGACGCCACTTGTAACTGGTTTGGAGTCTGACATGGCTCCAGCAATTCTAACCATGTGGGTTCTGTCCTTGAGCCAGTTTGCAACCCATCTAGTGACATAGGGGTTTATATTTAAGCTGGTGAGCTTATCTATAATGCCCGAGTGGGGAATTGTATCGAAGGCTTTTGCGAGGTCCAGGTAAGCTGTGTGGACCACCTTCCCCTCGACAATGGCCTTGGTGACTGTTTCAAAGAAATTGACCAGGTTTAAGAGGCAGGATCTGCCCTTAACAAAGCCGAACTGGGTAGGATCCAGTGTTTGTAGGTCCCCAATATCTTTATTTATGAGGTCCATGATGATCCTTTCCATAGCTTTGCAGACCAAGCTAGTCAGGCTTATGGGTAGATAGTTTCCAGAATACGTTGAAGTACCACATTTGTGGAGAGGGACCACTGTTGCTGTACGCCACTCTTTGGGTACATATCCTGTGTTAAGGCTGAGATTGAACAGTAGTTTTATGTTTGGGTTTAGCTCTTCTTGGAGTTCATGTAGGACGCAGCCCGGGACACCATCTGGTCCCATTGATGCTGTGTTTTTTGCTTTGGAGAGGGCGGCTCTTACCTGAGCATCTGAGATGTCAGGGGGGCAGCACTCTGCTGGGATAGATATTTGCCCTTTTGGTGGGGGGGGGAGTTTGCGCTGAACCTGTCAGCTAGGATGTTGGCAATGTCTGTGGGTTTGGTGTATTTTTTGTCGTTTTGGACCAATTCTGAGCATATCTGGGAATTCCCACCTAGGTTCCAACATAACTAAAGAAAGCCTTGTGATTATCCTTAGTGTCCTGTGCAATTTTTCTCTCAAAGCTGGCCTTAGACGATTTTATGAGTGTCCGTAGTTTTTTGCTAACACTGATCAGAGATGCCTTCCCTTTTTGGGATTTTGCTCTATCATGTAGTAGCTTCCTCCTTCTGTTGTATAGTTTGTTTATGGCTGGGGTCCACCACACAGGACATCTGCCTTTGGAGGATTGGGTCTTGGCTTTATTTGGGATTGCATGATCCATGCATTCCTGAAGGTGTTCATAGAATGTGTTTATAAAGGATTCTGCAGTCTGGGCTGTATTTTCCACAGGCCCGGGGGCTCTGAAGGATTCCACCTCAGTTTGAGAAGTGTGAAATTTGCTTTAGAGAAGATTTTCACTGTGGTTTTCTGGGAGGGGGTGGGGTCGGGATGTGAATATCCAGTGAGATTAGTTTATGGTCTGATCTTACCAGTGAGGGATACACTTCTGGTCTGGAGCATATAGTCCCCATGTTGGTGATGATCAGGTCCAGTATGTTTTCCCCTCTTGTGGGAGTGGTAACAAGTTGTTCCATAGCATTTGAGTTTACAAATTCTAGGAACCTTTGAGCTAGGGTGTTGGAGCTAGAGTAATGCTCCCAGTCTATGTTTGGGTAATGGAAGTCGCCCAATATAATGGTGTTTGGAGAGACCTTCATATTTTCTAGTGTTCTCAGGAAGGCCTTGTGGGGTTCCTTGGTTTGGGAGGGTGGTCTGTAGCAGGCTATAAACTGGAAGGCAGTTTTACCCACTGTTAGTTGCACATGGATAGTCTCTGATGCTTCGTGCTGTGCCACCAACCTGGAGGTGTGGGTATCTTGACGAATATTGATACTCCCCCTCCTTTTCTGGTTCGGTCCAAGTTTTGGGGCTGAAAAGCATGGTATGAGGTATAACCTGGTAGTGCTGGGGTGCTCTCGGGAGCCTTGAACCAGGTTTCTGTTACTGCACAGATGCATCTTGAGGTTTAGACTTCTGCGTTGAGTAGCATTACTCTTAGTTTCTTATCCCTTGTGATACCTATGGAGGTGGGTTTGTCTTTTGAGCCTTGCCTAAAAAAGGCACTATGGGGGTAGCAAGAGCCTTTGACAATATCCGAAAGCCCAGGGGTGACAGGTGCAAACCGTCCCTAGCAAAGCATCGTGGCTTGTCGAGCATGTCATCCTAGGCTGACAGGCATTGGATCCCATTTGAATGACACCAATACTTAAGCCAATTGTTGAAATTGATCATCTTGTCTTCATATTGTGTCATCATTCTTGGTGAGGGTAAGATGCTACTCAAGGTCAGGGTCATACCGGCCTGGGCTACATGCTCAGAGATCTCCTCTATGTCTCTTTTCATGTAGTCCAGGGAGGTACATCTCAGGTCATTCACACCAGCATGGACAATGGCCGAGTCATATTTGTACTTGCCTTGGAGTGACCTGAGTGCTTGTGTTATGTGGCGGATCCTAGCGCCCGACAGGCAGCTCACCGTGACCTTCTCCTTGTTCAGCCTGGTGAGCGGGACGTCAGTGTGCCTGACAATACCTATTACAAGTGTATCAGGTGTGTTGTTTAGCCTTAAGGGCTGTGACTGTTCAGCACACTGGCTTTGTGAGCTATGTGTTGCATGTGTTTTGTTTTGGGGTAGCGGTTGCTTGGGTGTCTGCTTTGGAGGTCTCTGCTGCTTAGGCAGATTTTTATTTAGAGCCTCCGAGTATGTTTTTGTGTGTTTATGTGTTTGGTTTGCTGTCATGGTAGGTCTATGTGAGACTGGAATTGTAGTGAGTGTGGTTTCCTTCCCCTCCTGACTGGTTATGCCAGTACTGAGTTGAGAGAGCTTAGCCTCCAGTTTGGCTATATGGTTGCATCTCTCACATATGTTGGAATTTGTTGGGAGGAGGAGAGGGTTGTCTGTGTCAGGCAGTTGTAACATTGCCTCAAGATTCCTAGATTCACCAGCTGGACCGGACAGGAGATTGACAACTGACCTTTGGACATGCTAGAATAGTATTGGGAATTTCTTTATAATTGAAAAAAAGGGCCAATGGGGAACAAGGTACTCAAGGGGAGTTTGTGAGGGTGTAGGGGTGTAGTGCTTTTAATTTTTTAGTGCTGACTTTTATAATTGCTTTAGTGAGCAAGTGCCAGGTAACTTAAATGCAATGTGTTACAGGTAATTTAAATGCAAAAATGACAAACAGTAACTTTCTTTCAAGTGGAACAAGGAAATAAGTACAGTAAGCAATGCAGATATCACTAGGGATCCACAGAAGCGCTGAAAAGCCACGTTTTAGGTGGACTTAGCATTTCAAGGACATAACAAGCAAACAAGCATACAAACAAAGCTAGATTCAGCAGGCCTGGGTCTAGTCTATGCTACAGCAAACAAGGCATACCAATTTCAGTAAGAAACAGTTCAAATATGCAGGCACTATAAGCCTTTAACCAGAAATTCCCAGCTCAGAAGGGCAGAGACCAGCCACTCCTCCCACAAGAGTGCAGACCACAAACCTTCTTAATGTAAAATAACTGGCCTGAAGCCCAAGTGCTTTAACCAGAACTAATACACATTTAGAATAACAGACACTGAGCCCTCAATCAGCAGTTCCCAACTTAGAAGGATTTAAGCTACCTGTCCTGCCACCACAGTGCAGGCCACAAACCTTCCTAATGTAAAACAACTGGTCTGAGCCCAATTGCTTAATCCAAAAGACTTATTTAATCAAGTTACTACCAAGCAGTAATAAATACAATTGAGTACTTTAAAGAATGCCTGGATTAGTGCTCAAGTTATACAAACAAAGCTAGATTCAGCAGGCCTGTATCTAGTCTCTGCTACAGCAAACAAGGTGTACCAATTTCAGTAAGAAGCAGTTCAGATATGCAGGCACTATAAGCCTTTAACCAGAAATTCCCAGCTCAGAAGGGCAGAGTCCAGCCTCTCCTCCCACAAGAGTGCAGACCACGAACCCTCTTAATGTAAAATAACTGGCCTGAAACCCAAGTGCTTAAACCAGAATTAATAGACTTTTAGAATTACAAACACTGAGCCTTCAATCAGCAGTTCCCAACTTAGAAGGATGTAAGCTACCTGTCCTGCCACTACAGTGCAGACCACAAACCCTCTTAATGTAAAACAACTGGTCTGAAGCCCAAGTGCTTAAACTAAAAGGCTTAGAGTGAGTTACACCAAGCAGTAATAAATGCAATTGAGTACTTTTAAGATGACGCAAAAGCAAAATAAAGTAGGAAGAAACACAAATACAGTAAAAGCAGATACATTTTTTTTTTTTGTTTTTTTTTTTTAGTGAGCAAATGAGATGGGCCCAGGAGGAGTATCCAAGTGCAAATTTACAAGAGAGGCAGGCAGTTTCAAAGCCACCAAGATTAACACCAAGACAAAAACAGGGAGGGTGGCTGGGACCCTTCTGAAAAACACAGTCACAGCTTCCATCTAGCTATTCCTCAATGCAACACAAACAAATTACTTAAAATCGTGTATTATTTGATAAAAGTGCAGATAAAAGTTACTCAGCTTCACTTATATGTTCAAATGATAGCATACAAGTCTTAACCAGCCAAAGCTCACAGTTTAAACAGAAGATAATTCACTGTACCACTTGTATAAGACAGAAACTGAATAACAATAAAGGACACTACCCCACTATCACTGGCTATGCAGGTTTTTTTTAACAAGCCTTAACTGAAAAATACCACTGGCCAAGAGGGACTAACTTGGTCAAGTTTTCAAGACAATGTCAACACACATTTGGGTTTTCTGGTTCTATCTGGCTGTCACTGTTTTTAGCTGTCTCACCACTGCCATCAAATAAGGATTTATTGAAAACTCATGCCTATTTTGACCAGTGAAAAGAACATACAATTACATGTCTGAAGATTTGGCTATAAAGTTGATCATTGAGATTTGACCATGGGTTGTCTGGTACTATGTACACTTAGGAGTAATCCTGTGGTCAAACATGATTTTTTGTTATAGATTATCTATTTCACACATAAAAGTTCATCACATGAATTAAAATGAGGCAAGCTATTCCAAATTATGCCCCTCCATCAAGGTCCATCATTTCATCGTTTCAGAAGTGACCACTGAAGCTTCCCAGTAGAAGAATGAAGTAAGTAGATAGTGTCCTATACACATGCACACATGCATAAACACACACACACACACACACACACACACACACACACACACACACACACACACACACACACACACACACACACACACACACACACACACACACACACATATGCATGCACACACTTTCTGAGAGCATCAAGTTGTTTTACTGTCTTCAACTTGCAGTTACATTGATGAGATTATCTCCTACTACAAACTCTACAAAAACAAAAAAAACTGTACTTCTCCAGAACCAAAGCAATTCTATCACTGCTGTCACTTTTTCCCCATCTCCATCCTTCCAGCTGTAGGCAAAGTCCTTGAAATCACTGTCTGTGTATTTTATTTATTCATACTTTCTTGACCGAGTTAGTCCCTCTTGGCCAGTGGCATATTTCCAGGGGAGACCCGAGGTGGTGTTTATACTACTTGGGGGAAATTTGGCCATGACATCAGGGAACTTCCATTGCTCTTTTTGATAGGTGCTAGAAGATCTTTTGCATCCACTAAAGCTATCACCAACTCAAGCAGATGAGACATCAGTTTAAAATCTCATCCAAGAGACAACATACTGAGGAAAGCAGCACCCTCCTACTGCTGCATTGCAGAGCCAACAATCCAGTCATCTGGAGTGGGAATAGTACCACAGCTTCCTGGTCTTCCAGAACCAAAGGTGAATGTGTTACTTGTTGAGCCACTAACACCCCATATAGTCAACTATCTCACTACATCCAGCAGTACCACCTTCGTTTCCACAAATAATATACCTCTTGTTCTTTGTGAAGCCAAATGGTCACCCTAGGGGTTCTTACAGATGATATCTTATAAAATTTATACAAAAAGCATATCACGAAGGCCATTTTGATCAAATGCACCAAGGCATTCAACGTCATAGACCACACCTTAAATGATTTTACTGAAACAATGATAGTTGAAATTCTACATAGACTTTCAAAAGTGTCAAAATACCTTTCCATTACTAACCTAAACAGCTCTGCTATTGAAACCGCTATCACCTTTAAGTACCAGGTCTCTGGCTAGATCCAAGTCTGAACTTACACCCCCATATAGACAAAATGCAGTAAAGATAAAGGTCATGCTTTTCTGGACTAAAACAGTCTCTCCACAAGGTTGGCGACTATTAAAATTTTGTCCTCCAGGGTTCTAGCTGGCACTTCTGCTGTTTTGCATCTACTTTTCTGAAGTTAAAGCCAATACCAAAGGGTTCTGCCTGACTAAGGTTGCAGATAACTGCAAGGTAGGAGCAGTCATTGAATCCCCAAATGACTTAGCCATCCTGCAGGAAGGTTTGGCTCAAACAAATAACTGGTACCAAAATCATGGACTGAAACTAAATGGAAAATATATTATTGTATCCTTTTGGAAGTCATCTACAACAGGGAACTGACACATTGACAACATTCCCCTAAAAGTTGATCCACTTGTTCAGGATTTGGTAACTTATGTGGACGGTGATATAAATTTTGAGCAACATTTGTCTGTAGATGTAAGAAAGTCCTTCTACACTGCACAACTTATAAACAAAGCAATTATGTCTAGGTCTAGGTATGTCATTTTCCCCCTTTACTCAGCCCTCATTAGGCTAACCGTTGAATATATTGCACCCGTTGACATATATCTGGCTACACTCATGCAACAGCTGGAATGCCCACAGAGATATCATACTGAAAGGATACAAGGTCTAAACAGCATGTCCTACATGGGCCAACTTAAAGCCTTGTCATTATACTCGGTATCCTACAGACTTCTAAGAGGTGACCTGTGTCATGAATACAAGGCATTCTTCAACCAGTAATGATGGATTTACTGCACATCAGCAAATCAAATGGCATCATAAATACTCAGTCTAGGGATCTAAACCTCTTTTGCAACATCAACAGAATGGTTTGGCTGGACAGGTATACCTCACTGGGGATACCACTGTTATGAAACAAACTTTCCAGCCACATAAAACAAAGTTTATCCCTGTTCATTTTCAAACACAATGTAGAGCTAAGGAGAAGACTTACCCCTCAAATGCCCCTGTACTGCTAATAGACAGAGGCAGGATCTTAAATCTCAGCTGCATTTGTAAGTCAATGCACCTCTTTTCCCTACAGGGCATGTGACAGTCCCTACTGCAGGCCAGTAATCAAGCAGCCTCAATCCTCACCACTGACACTGGTGAGGGACAGCCACTAGGAACAAAAATGGATATACACAGTATTTACAGATGCAGCTGTATGCATCAAGCACAGTTTTCCTTAAGAGCACACTGAGAACACACTCCAGTCCTGGGGCTGGGTTTCCCTCTCTCTTACCAGGGCCCAAATAAGTCCCCACACTGATCACAGCTGAAGAGTTGAGTTCTCAGTTGAGTGTTCCAAGTCAAGTCCTCCACCACCCTCTCTGTGAAAGCAGTGCTCTTTGTCCCTGCCCCAAGTGACTCTCTCTCTCTCACACACACACACACACACACACACACTTTTAGATTTGATTTTCACACACACACACACACACACACACACACACACACACACACACACACACACACACACACACACACACACACACACATGCACAGACACACCTGGGAAAGACTGGCATAGATCTGCCAGCTATGACCCCCTCTGCTCAGACTATAAGGTAGATTCACTGACACTAACCAACTACTTTAAGTTTCTTACAAGGGTACCCAATTATACTGAGTGAAATTAATACTAATACAAATGGTAGTGTTGACCAAACAGCAAGGCTTTCAGAAGCAGCCACAGTGTCACCGAATGAATGTTAAGTACTCTCAAGATGTTCAAAGTATTCTCTAAAAGACCAGCTGCAATGAAAGGTATAGAAATATTTAATAATAAATAATACAGTTGAAAACATGAGAGTACTGTATATCTAGTTACAATAAACACCAGAATTATCAATCACAGGAGATATACAAAATAACACAGTTGGATAGATTCACACAGATGCAGAAAAACAATACTTAACTGTTCTTACTATATTTTTATGACTGACTAAAGAGTTACTGTTCCTTAGTTAAGTTACATAATACAGCAAGGCAAGATGATGATTGCTGAGTTGCTTACTACAGCAAGGCAATATGAAGAGTGTGATTTTGTGAGATATCTGTGAGAGATCTTTCCTGTGACGTTCTGAGAAACAAAATGCTCCTGTGAGAGTCCCGGAATATCTCTCACTAATATCGAAAAAAAAATAATTTCAGTGCTGGTTACAGAATGACATCACATCTGGTCACCTGACTCTGGTACAATGCAGACCCAAAGCTTTGCTAAGATCTGTTGCAGCTATAAAACAATTTAAAAAAATTCCACCCTTCCAAGGTGGCAATTAATTCACCCCTAAGGACAATACAGTATGATTCCTAGTCCTGGTTTTCCCAGACATTTTTGTCTACGGCTGCAATCAGACCTGAAAAATAAAATCTTTATGGCCTAAACCAACCCATTTAATTTTCAACCTATGTTTCAAAATTAGCTGTCTGACATACATGTATTTCTGTTTTCTGTCCAACAGGACCCACTGCTGATGCATTTATAACATAAGCAACTTTACAAATCAGTGTGATAGTCAAATGACATAAAATTCTTTACAAAACTTCAGCTAGCTCTGCTTGCATATGTTAAACATGTGCTGTCCTACTCTCACTGGCACAGATAGCACTATCTCATATTATCACAGTGCATATCACCCAGTTTCTCACCCATCTTCCAGTCTCCTCATTAGTCTGTTCTGAACATATGTAAAAACCTCTCTGACTTATTACTTATGTGGTATCCAGTCATTAACATTGTGTTCAACTCCTGATGATTTCCATCCTGTGTGTACATGTAAGTGGTCACCTATGATCAGAGCAGTGCACAGTAGACAAAATAAATAAATAAATGCATGTGCATGCACACACACACACACACACACACACACACACACACACACACACACACACACACACACACACACACACACACACACACACACACACACACACACACACACAACCCAGGCTGAGAATTTTGAGTATTCTTATGCTTGTCTGGGATCCCTACTGACAGGCAACTCTATAGTGGGAGAAAAATCATCCTTGATACAAAAGGCTAGCTCCAGATGTAAAAATGTGTTTAGAGGTATAGCTGTAACAGATCAGAGGTACGAATATATTATCATCTTCTATTTTCCATAAATTCATTTCATAGTGAATGCACTCATTAAATGTATTTACATAGTTGGCCTTAGACATAGGACAACTAGGTGTCTGCCTAGGATGCTGCTCTAGCAGGGGCACTTTTCCAGTATTCATTTGTTATTTTTTTGCAGTAAAGAAATGGTGTCTTTAAATGTGTTGAATGAATACAGCAAACACTGAAGAGCAAGACAAGTTGTGAGAAAAAGGAAGAAAAATGTAATCTGGATGGTGAGGGAGACCAGGATGGGGGGACCAGGTGTTGTTAGTGGGTGCTGTGGAGCCCTTTCGCCTAGGGCACCAGTCATACCTCTGAACTGTACAGATTTTTGCAGAATTCCAAATTTTTTCCTCATAGTTCTGGTCCATTTTTCATAGAATTATGTTTTTCTGGTAAATTAGTGGCAAATCATCATTAAAGATCAAAGTTAGAAAATAATGACAGACACTTGAATTTCAGACGTCGTACCCTTCAGAAAATTCATGCTAATGCAAAACCTGTTATTTTATCAACTGTCTAAGTTTGTAAGAGCAATATTTAAAAATTACCCCTATTTGTGGGCCTCTATCCAACTTTTATTTATGGTGTTGTCCAGATTTCTTGCTTTAAAAGATTGAGAGGTCTGGCACCAGTTGACCAAAGGCTGGCCCTGAGCACATATACCTAGGTTATGGTTAGATCCCACACTACCAATAATTCATGCTAACAAAATTATCTGTAAATTTTGATCGCAGGTGAAGACACAGCATCAGCTGCCTAAACACATGGGAAAGTGCTGGTATAAACCTTCTCCTTCTGTTTCTAAAATACTCACTACTTATAATCTCAGACTTTACAAACGTCTCCAAAAGTCCAAACCTACTTAACAGACTCTGTCAGTTTTTCTGCTCATCTCTCAAAAATGAATGCCATTGTCTCTCCCCCTTAAAGTAGGTCTTCTTCCTAATAGACCAATAAATCTTATCCCTTTTTGTATTTAAGCTGCTTAGTATCAAATGTTGCCCTTTCCAAATCTTTAAATACAAAGCACATGGACAATTTCAGCATGTGACTACATCTCATTCTTCCTATTCTAGTGATCTTTGTAACCTAACCAACATACTCAGATATTCCTGTGTTACAAGATTTAAGCTGAAGAATTCTTTCTCATCAATTATCACAAGCAAGGCAGAATTACCAAAATCTTATCTATTTAACTAGTTTATATACACAAGTCATATGTAAGTTAATTGATATTATAACTTCCAAAAATTATAATATACCGCTTCCTCATTTGATGTCCAGCTCATGTTTCCCCAGCTAGAAGTAATGAATCTATTCAGCACTCAACAGGATTGAATTAACAGTCTGCATGCCAGGAACCAGTTTTCATTCAAGGACCTAGTCTGTTATTATTTGTCCTTATCTCAGCTGCTCCATAACAGGCATCACACTAACCCCCCCTCACCACCATTTGTATGCAAGCGATGAGTTCACAATGTCAGTTCCATGTACCCTTTTCACGACTGTCATTCTTCATAAAAATAAAATCACAGCCAAGAATCACTAACCTAATGATTACTAATAACATAACCTAGGTTATTTTGAGTAGAAAAATGAAAATTGGCTAGGCTTAAAATGGCCTGAAGGGCAGCTAGTCTATTACTTACATATAATCCTATGAACCTATAATGTGTAGAACTTTCTGGCTTAAACACCCGCGTTTGTGCTTGTCCCTGCCTTTCCTGTAACTAGTCTAGTCCAGGTACAGATTTGCTGTATCCAGGATTGTTTGTAAGCTTCTGAGCCCCCCAATCCTTTCTGTGTTGGAGGGAAGCCTTCTAGCCTATCAGTGGGAGTGGTAAGTATTAGGTAGCCTATCTACCACAAGAGGAGTGTTTTTTTGGCCCAGAAATTGTAGTTTATTGACCATTTGGGCAGTTTTTCCATCTCTTTCTACTCCCTGGTTTAAAAGCCAGCATTTGTGGAAGTTTCCTGCCTTTCCTATAACTAGTCTAGTCCAGATACACATTTGCTGTATTCAGGACTGTTGGTAAGCTTCTATATTGGAGGGAAGCCTTCTAGCTTATCAGTGGGAGTGGTAAGCATTACTTAGCCTAGCTACCACAAGTGGAGTGGTTTTTGGCCCAGAAATTGTAGTTTATTGGCTGTTTGGGCAGTTTTTCCATCTCTTTCAACTTTCTGGTTTAAAAGCCCACATTTGCACTTGTTTCCTGTCTTTCCTGTAACTAGTCTAGTCCAGATACAGATTTGCTGTATCCAAGACTGTTTGTAAGTTTCTGAGCCCCCAAAGCATTTCTGTGTTGGAGGTAAGCCTTCTAACTTATCAGTTGGAGTGGTAAGCACTAGGTAGTCTATCTACCACAAGAGGAGTGGTTTCTGGTCCAGAAATTGTAGTTTATTGGCCGTTTGGACAGTTTTTCCATCTCTTTCAACTTTCTGGTTTAAACGCCCATGTTTGTATTTGTTTCCTGCCTTTCCTGTAACTAGTCTAGTCCAGATACAGATTTGCTGTATCCAGGACTGTTTGTAAGCTTCTGAGCCCCCAAAGCCTTTCTGTGTTGGAGGTAAGCCTTCTAGCTTATCAGTGGGAGTGGTAAGCATTAGGTAGCCTATCTACCACATGAGTGGTTTCTGGTCCAGAAATTGTAGCTTATTGGTCATTTGGGCAGTTTTTTCCATCTCTTTCAACTTTCTTGTTTAAAAGCCCACATCTGCATTTGTTTCCTACCTTTCCTGTAACTAATCTAGTCCAGATACAAATTTGCTGTATCCAGGACTGTTTGTAAGCTTCTGAGTGGTGCTAAAGTCTGCTCTTCAATTTTTCCCTTAGATCTGCTAGTTCTCTCCTCTCCTGCAATTTTACTAGCTTATTAGTTTAGCACTTTACCAGACTTCTTGTAGCAATTATTGTAGCACACAAAAGTGCTACCAGTACTAAAGGTTCTACAAAGAAATAGCTCCAGTATTTATAAATGCCCACCCCTCTGGGTATGTCTAAAGGTCAGTTCCCTGTGCTTTCTCTATTAACCTGGTGGACTTGGGCATCCTGAGGCAATGTAGCAACTGCCTCATGTACACTGACAGCCTTCTCCTCTTACCTACCAACACTCAGACTTGTGAGAGATGCACTTATATATCCAAACTGGAAGCCACGTACTCTCCAGCCAAAAACAGAATAGCTGGTCAAGAGGAGAAGATCAACACTTGCACCACACCACATGGAACACATAGCCCTCCAGAACACACACACCAGCACTGCCTTCACATAAAAACACAAACCACACACCCACCTTTGTGGAGGCTCTCAATAAAAATCTACCCAAACAGCAGAGACCTCCAAGGCAGAAATGCACTCGACCACCACAACACAATACTAATCATGAGACACATAGCTCTCCTAAACAGTGTGCCACTCAACCAAAGCCCCTAAGGCAAAACAGCATGCCCAACACACTAGTCATAGATGACTCAATAGTGAGGCACACTGATGTCCCACTCACTAGTTGAATAAGGAGAAAGTAACAGTCAGGTGCCTGTCAGGAACCAGGATCCACCACATAATGCATGCACTCAGGTCCCTCAACAACAGGTGCAAATATGACTCTGTCATTGTACATGTGGGTGTGAATAACCTGAGATGTACCTCCCTGAACTACATGAACAGAGACATGGAGGAGCTCTTAGATTATGTAGCCCAGATGGGTATGACCCTAGCCCTGAGCAGCATTCTACCATCATCCAGAATGATACCACAGTACAAGCAGAAAATTATTGATTTCAACAATTGGCTACGTTTCTGGTGTCATTCTAAGGAGATCCAGTATCTGTCTGCCTGGGATGACATGATTGACAGACCTCGATGCTTTGCCAGAGATGGCCTGCATCTGTCATCCCTGGGCTTCCGGATACTGGCCAAGGCTCTTGCCACCCCTATAGCGCCTTTTTTAGGCGGTGTTCCAAAGATCAAATTACCACCATAACAGCTAGAAACAAATGCAATCTGAGAGTCATGCTGCTCAATGCTAAAAGTCAAAATCTCAAAATGCACTCACTCAAAGCACTCCTTAAAATGGAGAACATAGACATTTGTGCTGTAACACAGACCTGGTTCAAGGAGCAGCACCCCTACACTACCAGGCTATAACTCATTCCACACCTTTTGGCCCTAAAACTTGGACCAAAGCTCTAAAGGCAGTGGTGTTTCCATATTCATAAAGGATGCGCACACCTCCAGACTGGTAGCCCAACATAACACATCTGAGATACTTCAGGTGCAGCTAACATTGGGTAAGACAGCAATTCAGGTCATAGCCTGCTATAGGTTCCCAACCATGTCCCAAGACTCACACTCCACGTTCATAAGCACCCTGGAGAATATTAGGGTCCACCCTAACACTCTCATACTGGGCGACTTCAACCACCCCTCCTTTAACTGGGAAAACTACTCATGTACCAATACACTTGCCCAATGCTTTCTGGAATTCTTTAATTCCAATGCTCTGGACCAGCTCGTTCTTATCCCCACTAGAGGTAGCAACATCCTTGACCTGGTCATTACTAACATGAGCGACCATTGCTCTGCACCAATAGTCAACTCCTCCCTGGTTAGATCCAACCACAAACTAATTACCATGGAAATACAACCCCCCCCCCCCCACAAAGGTAACTACCATGAAAAATGTCTCCAAAGCTAACCTTGGGCTCCTAAAAACAGAGGTGGCTAACTTCACGGCACTCATGCAAATGGAGAATATTTGCATGACTGCCGAATCATACACCAATGCACTGTACGAATATGTACACAAATGCATGGATCTCACCATACCCAATAGAACCAAGACGCTCTTCTCAAAAAAAAAAAAAAGGAAGTCAATCTGGTGGTCCCCTGCTATAAACAAACTCTACAACAAAAGGAGTAAACTGATGCAGAATAAGGCAAAGTCCCTAGACTGGAAAAACTCCATTATCAGCCTCAACAAAAGGTTGAGATCCCTCATCAAATCCTCTAAAGCTAGCCATGAAAACAGAATTGCAGCAGATAGTAAAGACAAACACAAGGCTATATAGTTATGTAAAGAATCTCCACAGCAATACCCAGATTTGCTCTGAGCTACTGCACAATGGTACCTCCTATACCGAGCCAACAGATATTGCCAATATACTGGCCGACAGATTCAGTGCTAACTTTACCCCTCCCAAAGGACCAATCACAATACCAGTAGATTGCCAGGCACCCAGTATTACTGCTGCACAGGTAAAAACACCAATGTCAAAGGCTAAGATTACAGCTTCTATGGGACCTAACAATATCCCTGGCTGTGTTCTACATGAACTGCAGCATGAACTGGCACCTCACCTGTGTGCCTTGTTCAATCGCAGCCTCACCTCAGGCATTGTCCCTCCCAAATGGCACATTGCTACAGTCATCCCTCTCCACAAAGGAGGAGTGACTACAGATCCCAGGAATTATCGCCCTATTAGCCCACTGAGTCTGATATGCCAAGTTATGGAACGCATCATCATGGACCTAATAAACAGGGATATAGGGAATCTCCAAACTCTGGATCCTAAACAGTTTGGTTTTGTGAAGGGTAGATCATGCCTGCTCAACTTGGTTGTCTTCTTTGAGTCAGTCACCAGAGCTGTGGATGAAGGTACGGTGGTTCATACAGTCTACCGTGATCTGATTAAGGCCTTTGATACCATTCCCCACTCAGGAATCATAAACTCACTAAGCTAGGCATCAACCCCTACATCACTAGATGGGTTGCATACTGGCTCACAGATAGAACCCACAGTATGAAAGTAGCTGACTCTATGTCAGACTGCCGACCAGTCACGAGTGGAGTCCCACAGGGTTCAGTCCTGGGTCCTCTTCTGTTTGATATCTACTTCTCTAAAGTCCAGGCCAACACAAAGAGGCTCTGACTGACAAAATTCGCAGACGATTGCAATTTGGGAACTATTACTAACTCCCCAAGTGATGTTGACATCCTACAGAAAGGCCTCCATGAGACCAATGACTGGTGTCAGAACCACAGCCTTAAGCTCAATGCCAAAAAATGTATTGTTATCCTTCTTGGGAAAAACCCGGTTTCCTTGAATTACCACATTGATGGTAGTCCACTGAACACAGAAGGCGTTATAAGAGATCTGGGAACACAGGTTGACAGCAACCTCTCTTTTAACCAGCATGTTGCCACTTTGGTCAGAAAGTCCTTCTGTGTGGCACATCTCATTACTAAGGGTTTTGCTTCCAGGAAGAAAGAGGTCATTGTCTCCCTCTACTCCTCCCTCATTAGACCAATCATCGAGTACAATGCCCCACTTGGCATGTACCTCACTAGACACCTGCAACAACTTGAGAGACCACAAAAGTACCTCACAAAGAGGATCCTAGGTCTTAAACACTTGTCCTATATGGACAGACTCAAAAACCTTCAACTATTCTATGTCTTATATCGCCTACTTAGAGGCGATCTCTGTTTGACTTACATGTCTGACCGAGCTCTGTTAGAAATGCTGCAATTAAAGAAATCCCAATCCCTCCACACCACACACTGCAGAGACCTCAATCTCATTACCACAATCAACAGAACATGCTGGAGGGACAAGTTCATAACCCAGAAACTGCCTATGCTATGGAATAAACTTCCCATACATGTCAAGCAGAGCACCTCACTGGCCCTCTTCAAGAGAAATCTTGATGAGTGGATGGGAAATAGAAAATTCAACCCGGGGATCACTCCAGTGAATCTATTCGACAGAGGCAGTAGGAACTAAGGTCTGGTAGCACAATGCCAGTGTAATCCTATGGGGTAAGTTTGTAAAGGCTCCAGGGCCATTAGCCTAGTACACACCTATGAATCTATGAATCTAATCTGAAACATTTGTGTTAATATTTTTTTTAACATTCTAGAGCCAAGATATCTGGAGGCCATGCTTACAAAACAGGCTTCACAAATGCAAGAAGTTACATAAACTGTATTGTGGGATACACATTTTCATACTTCTGACCTTAAATGTATCATCATTTTAAATGCCTTGTGTCATAGGGTCTATATTAAATCAGCAAACTTAAAAAAGCGAATGCTGATTTATCAACCTCATGTAAGCGAAAGCTTACAATTCCGAACACTCGGAACAGCGATTTTTTCCCAGGGAAAAAAATCGCTGTTCCACAAAAAAAAAAAATAAAATAAAATAATAACATCAAAACATTACATAAAGTGGGGGGCTTCGCCAAACCCCCCTACTTAAATATACCAACTCCAGAATCACACTACAATGATGAAAATGGCAAAGTAATGGAGGCGGCCAAGCTATTGCTTTCCCAGGGAAAGAAATCACTTATATGCCGTTTTGCTATTTTGCTTTTTCATGCTTTCAAGTTCGATCAAGATGCATTTGAAGGATTGCATCTTCGATCATATAATAGGAACCCATTTCATATGGGCTTCATAATGGTCATAAGCTCTACTGCTGGCAGGTTTCTGCATTTGAGCAGGATAGCTTCTTGTTTATAGTAATGCACATGATTCTATAAGCCTTCTAAATAGGTTAGAAGTAATTCCTCCCTTCACTACCCCATACATATGAAAACAATCTGTTGAACATTAATGCCATTGTCTCTCCCCCCTTAAAGTAAGTGTTCTTCCTAACAAAAAAAGTTTTTTTTTTAAACTTAAAGTTGTCATTAGTGCTTTCTGGAAAATGAATGAATTGATATACTAATGAAGTGGTTTCACTTTGTGACAAAATGTATCTTTCATTTCTCTCAACTTTCCAGATTTTTACAAAATGACCATTTTTTGCCTCAGTTTTTGGTCTTTTCCTCATGGCAAGTCATTGAGAATTAAAGTCCCTAACTAATGACACTTGAGATTTAGACTTCATACCTTTCAGAAAATACATGCTAATGCAAGGCATGTTATCCTAGTATTAGTATTATTACCTTTTAATGAAATGTAAACTACATACATACTGTAAAAATGGAAAAAAGAAGGATCTGAAATAAATGAAAATTCACTCTTGTTAACAAACAATCCCCATTTCCACTCTTATTATAATGATCATGTGGATTTCTACAGATTCTTTACCAAACTGATAAAGTTACTGTAGATGCTTTTTTATTTTCCTAAAATGTGATCTGATCTGAGTTTTTTATAATACAATTTTCAAGTCTCAAAATGAAAGAAAAGTTGTCTTCCGTTCAGGCACTGAATTCATTTTAATGTCAAATAATATTTTTGTCAGAGAGCTAGTTAAAAACCCTGTTATCATAGTCCATCACTCTTATCCAATGCACACATTGCATTTTGTACAATCAAATTAAGATTTCTAATTTGGTCAGAGCTGAAAGATGCTCCACAGACAAATGTTTGGCCTTGCCTTCCCCAGTCATTTTAAGCAGTCAAAATAACTTGTCCGGCTATTTTCCCCACAGTATCCATTATAGAAGAATAAATAGACCATATGTTTTCCTGCTTTACAATGTTCTCATCAGTAGTTGCACTAACATAAATGTTTTGAATATCTTCCATGTGAAACAAAAATCATCACACTGTCTTTACAACAAAAATGCATTAATTTCAGGTAAGCCTGAAAATTATGCTGAGAAAAAAAATGTGGCACAAAAGAAATACCTTCACTACTGGCCTAGTTTGGGGTTAATAAGAAGAAGAGATGATATTTTCAAAATAGTGGCCACAAGTGATCACTTTAGGATATGTGGAAGTGTGACATTGGAGAATTCTCGAAGGAAGATCCCACACCTGCCCACTGAGTGGAGGGGGCCAGAAACAGAGAGATGTTTGCATTTCTGGAGGAGTGATTTTCATCAACAGGAGTGGAGACTCTTACAGGTTACCATAACCTGAAGAAACTTTGGCTTTCCAACTGGAATACCAGTTTACCTATGGAGTGCCTTAAGCTGTGGATTCACCTCTAACCTACCAGCTTAGCTGTATAATACTCAAAGCTGTGGGTTTATTTGTGGTACACCTGTTTATTCAGGGGTGTACCAGACAGCTTGCTCTGAGCTACATCACCAAACGATGAAGATAGATGGGCTCATTGGGGTTCTGAGTGATTTTGATTGAAAGGAATTAAAAAGAATATTGCTCTTCTGTTTTCATTTGAGAAAAGAACTTTCAGTTTGATATACTTGCACTGTGAATGAGATGCACTGAAAACAAAAAAACAAATCTTTTGTGGGTTAAATATACTACATGATTTTATTCTTACATTGCTGTAGTCACAATTTCATCTTGTTTATTCTGGCTCCTTTCCTCACAGATGGCAAAAGTTTGACAAGTACTCCTTAGATGGAAAGGTTAGCCACAAAAATAACATTTCCAGTTGGTTATCCTGCAAGGTTATATTACATGCTTCATAACTGCATCACAATATTAAAGGATTAAAATGTTTTAATGCTGATTTCCATGCTTAATGAATCCTTATTTATTTCCAGACAACTATCTCTCATAAAAGCAAAATCTAACATAAAAATGCCAGGCAACTTTTGTCACAGCTTTGATTTGACATGGGTGGACCATGACAAACAATAAGGCTACCTGCTCTCATCAGTTGATATTTATACAAAATTAAAAAGGGAGAGGCAAAATAGATATTTTTATGACTCTCCCCACAATGCTTATGTGATGGAAGGTGGTACAAATGGTCTTGATGATACCCCATGCCAATTGCATATCCACGATTATGCCCCCGTTAAATTCAAAATGATCAGTGCTTTAAATGGAATCTGCATAATAGTCATGATAATCCATTTGGATTAGATAAAATACAGTTTGAAACAATAACTTGGCAACTCAAGACTAGGACCGACAAAAGGTTGAATGTTCAATTAATGTAAGCTCATGCACATTTTTGAATATTGTTTATTCATTTGTTTATTACAGTTTTACAACTGGGTAAGTCCCACTGACTCACAGACCTTTTTCAGTGGTGAATGAGGGGATTTAACATGAGACAAATAAAACTTACCTTAATGACAGTGCATGTTTAACTAATTGTATACCCAGTAAGAATTGGGTCTACTTCACTTCGTCAAACTTACTAATCGTCAAACACCTCTTCATTGAGCCCTATTTGTTGAAGTCTTCATTTGTCAAATGATTGTTTCAGGAAATTTTTTCTCATGGTAAGTAACCAGTGGGGCAATATTGGGAATTTGCCCTTTTTTCCACTGTGATGTGATCTTAGAGTTGGTATATTTAGTTGGGGGGGGGGCATAACTTCCCACCAGGGTGGGTTTTAAATATGCTATTTTTGTTGCGCTCGGTAGGTTGGCCCACTGGTTACTTACCCTTGGAAATAATTTCACTGAAATGATTGTTCAATGAATGAAGATTCGACAAATAGGGTTTGATGAAAAGGTGTTTGATTATTAGTGAGTTTGATGAAGTGATCTAGACCTGTAAGAACATACTGTTCCAAACACTTTTAATTTTATATGTTCATAAGGATTTTCAGTTGGATGTGATTTAATTTGTGTAAGTGAATAAGGAAGCACTTTTTTCCGGTTACACTTTAACAATTATGTTTGCAGTTTTGCAGACAGTAATCTTTCAATATTGTAATGAAAGGAATATGAGGAACGCAGTTCTAATGATCATTTTGTAGGTCAATGCAAAGTTGGAATACTAATAATGTCATAATTATACTAAGATACAAGCATAGTTTTATGTAACTGCTAGACTCAAGCTGCTAATGCAGATCATTAGTAGATAATATCCATAATGTAAGAATGACTTATTGATCCATGGAAACTAGAGTGACATACTGCAAAGTCTGATTGATAAAGTAAGCCAGTTTACAGGTTTCATTGCTATCCAATGATATCTGGAAAATTTCAGACTAGTTGCCATTTTGAGGATACTGTGTATGTCCTTTCAATTTAGTCAGGTCATTTTTTTAGGCCAAATTAATATCATCCATCATTAATAAGCATTGAATAAAGGGCAAAATGTATAACAATATTAAATTAAGGAATGAACATTCTCTAACAGAGTATTAATGTTCAGGTATCACCCAGGTAAAAAAAAAAGTCCACTGCTTGTGTATCTGTGGACATTAAATACTTGCATAACATATATTTTAGATATAAAATACTTCCTCCAGCAACACTTACATAAGCCACAGCAACTTCAAAACATTATTTTATTTATTTATTTATTTTATTTTACATTTGTTAATTGGGGGTGTCTAACTGAGCCGAAAAGGCCCTTTTTCAGCAGAGGCCTGGGGAAAAAAGCTCCACGCAGAAAAATTACAGATACATTTAGATATTTAGACATGATCAGTATGCACACATATTACAGTAGACATGTTTTTACAGTGGTATGCAGCACATCAACAGTTACAGTGGAGAGAACAAACAAGAAAATATTAATTTAAAAATAAAGATAATTAATAGATTTGTGGTGTACAGCTGAAATTTGGAACATAGGTAGAATACATACATAGTACACAGGTATAGTACATACATTGTAGATTAGCCAGTGTTTGTGAGTAAGAGTGAAAACTATTATCAAGTACTCTAGATTTAGTATATGTACCTTATCTGCTTTTACTAGCCTGGGGAGCAGTCATGGCACTGCCAACTTTGCTTCAGATGTTGCCTAATGAGATTTTTAAAGGTGGCTTTGGACGATGAGTTTTGTATGCTAGTGGACTACTATATAGTGTGTCTCCAAAGCTATTGTAGCTGTTGGTGACTTCTATTAGTAGTTTACTTGATGATCTAAGAGGCCTTTTGGCTGAATGATGTTGTACTAGGTGTTTGAGGGCAGGACACTAATTGATGAGGTAATAGATAGTATGACAGAAGAACACCAAAACACAGTTAAAAAATATATACTAATAAAACAAACCAGAACAAAACAAAACAAAACAAAAAATACAAAACAATTTAACAGATAGCTCATTATCTAAGCACAATAGTGACCGCCAGGGTGGCTGTTACAGAGAAATAATGTACCTTATAGGGATGGAGAGGCCCTCTACCCACATTGAGGGATCTCTCAACACTCGTTACTTCCCTGTAATGCCCACCTTGTCAGGCATTATTGCTTGCAATGGCCACAAAAGTAAGTTTGCAACTAAAGACCATTTAGTTTAGGAGTAAAGAAACTATTTAGTCTTGTCACTGCTGCCACATGATAAGTGAAATTCATATGGCAGATTCCAAAACAGTTTATGCCAGAGAAAGTGATAGCATGGATTTTTGGACATTGTTGTTTGTTGACAAGTTTGAAAGGACTGTAAAGTGCAAACCATGGTAATGAGGGAAATGTTTAAATATGTTGCAACCATTTGGAGCTAGTTATGAATTATGATTTAATGAAACTTTGAATTATTGCAACACCCATATAAAGTAAAAGTGATAATTGACAGACCACTTACAAGAGAAGCAATATATGCTATTAGACTATGACACATTGTGCCTCCATTCATAGGTAGTTGCTGGGCTACCAACCCAAAGGTCTTTATAATCCTAGCCGTGTGTACCCAATATAATACTAGAGAAACCAATATGAAGGATCTTGCCTTAACTCAAATCATAGTTAGCAAGGACTGCCCATGTCTAGGAGGGTCATAAGTGAAATCTCCAGCATGAATTTACTGTTTCCCATGCACTCATCCAGACTACGCTTAAACAGGGTCATAGAGAGGCTTTGTTTGATGTGAATTGATAGTCTATTGCAGAGGAGTGGCAACCTCTGAGAGACAGATCTGTCTCTCCAGCAGGTCTTATTTATGTCACAGACCAGGTTAAGGTCCCTGGTGTGTGTGCCCCTTGTCCCATTTGACTTGCAGATGTGCAGCATTTCCATTAATTTTGGATTTGGTATTGCTTTGTAGGCCAGGCACAAGTCTCCTGTAAGAAGTTTGTATGCTACTGAGTACAATGACAGTGACATCAGTCTGTCAATGTATGACATGTGCTGGAGAGCCTGGATTTTCTTGGTTAGAAACATGGTAGTCAAAGTCTAGGCTACAGTCAACTTGCATTCCCAAGTCTCTCACTACTGAGTTGTTACTTAGGGTATTATTATTTATATGATAGTCTGCAGGAATGTCTTTTTATCGAAGGGGATGATAATGCATTTTTTAGCATTGATGTAATTACCTCTTGAAGTATATTGACATTGTTTGGGGATTCAGTGATTGCACCTAATTTGCAGTCATCTGCAAACCTAGTCAGCCAAAGCCCCTCTCTTTTGGCCTGAACTTCTGAGAAGTATATTCCAAACAACTGGGGGTCCTGCACTGATCCCTGTGAAACCCCACTGGTGACAGGTCTGTTCCCAAGTTTGATTAAGTGTGATCTGTCAGTGGGCCAGTTAGCAATCCACCTGATGACATAAGGGTTGATATTCAACTGGGAGAGTTTATCAATGATGCCTGAATGTGGGATTGTGTTGAAGGCCTTGGATAAGTCAAGGTAGGCTGTATGCATAGATTTTCCTTTGTCTATGGCTCTGGTGGCATTTTCAAAGAAGTCTACCAGGTTTAACAGGCATGACCTGCCTTTGACAAAAGCAAACTGTGTCGGATCAAGGGTTTGAAGATAACCTATATCCTTTTTCATAAGGTCCATGATGATTCTTTCCATGGCCTTACATATAAGGCTGTTTAAGCTTATGGCTCTGTAGTTCTCAGGGTCTGTTTCTGTACCCCCTTTATGAAGGGCGATGACAGTTGGCTCGAGATGATTGTCACTGCTGAATTGACACCCTGGCCCCATGTGCAAAATGGGAAAAGGGGTTGAGGATAGATGGACAGTTGCTGTTTTCCATTCAGCAGGGAAAAAAACAGTACTCAGGCCATGGTTGAAGAGAGTACCTAATGGAGTTGCTAACTCATGTTTTAGATCATTTAAAACACAACCTGTGATGCCATCTGGTCCCACAGAGGCTGTGTTTTTTGGCCTTGGAGAGAGCATTAATGACTTGTTCTTTGGAGATGCAAGATGGTGGAGATATAGAGGGAATGATTTATGGAATGTTTGGAGGTAACAGAGTGGTGAAGTTTTTGCCATACCTGTCAGCTAATAGGTTAGCTATTTTTGCAGGATCAGTGTGTGTGCATGTGTGTGTGTGTGTGTGTGTGTGTGTGTGTGTGTGTGTGTGTGTGTGTGTGTGTGTGTGTGTGTGTGTGTGTGTGTGTGTGTGTGTGTGTGAGATGCCATCCATAGCTAGTTCAGCACAAGTCTGGGTCCTACCTTTTACGTTACGGATATAGCTGAAGAATGCCTTATAGTTATCCTTCGCTATGGTTGCTAAATTTTTTTCGAAGTTGCCCTTACAGGATTTTGCAAGTTGTTTTATTAGTTTGCTCGAGAAGAGGATGGTATTCTTCCAGTGCTGGGACCTCTCTTTTTTTTCTCAGACAGCAACTTCTTCCTCTTGTTGTATAGTTTATTAATGCTGTATGTCCACCAGGGAGGCTTATTTTTTCTTGAGAATCTTGTTTTGATCCTATCAGTTATAGTTTTGCCAGTACATTTGTCTAAGTGTTTGTACAGGGAATTTGTGTATACCTTAGTATAGTTGTGAATGCCAACTGTCATAACAGGAGCTTGGAAATTATTTATGCCATCCCTTAGGAAGGTATAATTAGCTCTAGTGAAATTTTTTAGCCTGATTTCATCTAAGAGGGGTTCGAGCGTTATAGCTACATCAAATGTGACTGATTTGTGATTAGATTTAACCAGTGAGGTTCCTATACTTGTGGTGGTATAATGGTCGCCCATATTGATGAGGACCAGGTTGAGAATATTTGACCCCCTTGTGGGGTTGCTACTGTTTGTTCCAGGGCATTAGTGTTAAAGTGGAGGAAGCTTTGTACGAGCATATTTTTACTCACAAATGTTTCCTAGTCAATGGAGGGCTAGTTAAAATCTCCCATGACTAGAATGTTTGGTTGTAATTTGATTCACTCAAGTAGGTCCAAATAAGCTTCATGGGTATCATAGTTCATTGAAGGAGGGCCTAGAGCTAACGATGAATTGAAGTGAGGATCTTACCCACAGTTAGTTGAACTTGGAGTAACTCCATGAAGTTTTCTTGTCTAACCAGTCTAGAGGTGTATTTGATGAAGACAGATACTACTCCACCTTTGGTTCTCACATGTTCATTTTGCAGTCTGTAATTGTGGAAGGCATTGTAGCTTTGCAAGGGTGGGATACTGTCTTTGGCCTTGAACCAAGTTTCTGTGACTGCACAGACATCAACATCCTCCAGGGAGAGGAGTGTTTCCAGAAAATGCAGTTTCTGATTTAAACTCCTAGCGTGTAGCAGCATAACCTTTAGTTATTTGTGAGTGAACTCCTAGCGTGTAACAGCGTAACCTTTAATTTATTTGTGAGTGAACTCCTAGCGTGTAGCAGCATAACCTTTAATTTATTTGTGAGTGAACTCCTAGCGTGTAGCAGCATAACCTTTAATTTATTTGTGAGTGAACTCCTAGCGTGTAGCAGCGTAACCTTTAATTTATTTGTGAGTGATATTTTTATGTCAGAATTTTTGATCTTGAGATCTATCCTAAAAAGGCAGTACGGGGGGGGGGGGGTGCCTTAGCTAGTAACTGAAAGCTTAGAGATGACAGGCAAAGACCATGTTTGGCAAAGCAGCATGGTCTATCAACCATGCCATCCCAGGCTTACAGGAACTGGATCCCCTTAGAATGACACCAGAAATTAAGCCAATTGCTGAAGTCAATCATTTTGTTTATATTGTGGTATCATCCTACGTGAGGGTGGAATGCTGCTCAAGGCTAGGGACAGCCCTGCCTGAGACACATATTAATAGAGCTCAATCATGTCTCTCTTCATATAGCCCAGTGAGGGACATCTCAAGTCATTCACACCAAAATGAACTATGACGAAGTCATAACGGTACTTGTTGTTGACAGACTTGAGTGCATGTGTGATCTGATGGATCCTGGCATCTGATAGACCACCGACCGTACCTTCTCCTTGTCCAGCCTGATAAGAGGGACATCTGTGTATCTCACAATGGAGTCACCTATGACTAAAAATTTGGTTTAGATGTGCTTTGCCTTAGGGGCTTAGTTGGAAAGACACTGGTGCTTGTATTTTTATGTATATTGAGTGCTGTAAGTGCAGTATTAGGTGTAGCATGTTTGTGTTTGAAAGGTCTCTGCTGTTTATGTAGGCTTCTGGTGAGTACCTCTGTGTATGATAGTTTATGTGTTGAGTGCATGGTTTGCGTAGGAGGTGTAGTATGTGAGCTGACAACCTGTTCAATGTTACTGTTCTGTGCAAGAGAGAGCAAAGATTCTAGATTCTTAGTGTAGCTGCATTTCTCACAAATTGTACTTGGGTGATTTAGAAGTCAGGGTTTTCATTGTACATGAGGCATTTGCTACACTGCCTCAGGATACCCACATCAATCAGGCTGGTAGGAAAAATGGAGGGAAACTGACCACCCATAATGCTAGGTTAAATCCTGATTTCATAGTAGGGAGAGAAAATGGAGGAGTATGATATAACTGGGTGCTCTAAACAGGGTCTATACTAATGGAGTGCTCTATAAAGGGTCTACACTATTGAGGAGGTCTCTAAACGGTATGAGATTATTGTGGATTTGGTGGTTTTGAGACTGTTTAAGGTACAAAAGTGCAGCTGAAGTGCTGTCTGAGCAGCTAAGTGCAATGTAAGGACTTCTCAGCCAGATCACTGGATCTACTAAGGGAAAGTTTATCTACTGAAGTTTTTGCATCTATAACTGCCAGTGGTTACCTCCACTATGTGGTAGTGCATGATAATACATGGAGGTGCTCTACGAGTAAACAGATGAATACAGCAAAGCAGTGGCTGGTCGCCTAACTCTGTGGAGTTAAAACAAGTGCAAACCCACATAAATGTGGGGCTTATGTAACAACACTGAGCAAACTGAATTAAACAGTGTAACCAATAAAAAAAAAGTTCATCTCGGCCTTGTGCCAGCAACCTTCAATCAGATGAGTCCTAACTGCACTCTCCTACCACATGGGTGTACGGGGGCTCTTTCCAACAAAAGATGGCTTGATTTAGTGCTAAGTTTTAATAGATAGAACCACATTCAACAGGTCTGAATCTGGTCTATCCTATAGCAGACAAAAAGTGCAACAAATCATCAAGAACCATTTAAAAATCAGTAATATAGCAAAAATACAGTTTAAAAGTGCAAAATGCAGTATAAAATTCTACTTATAGTTAGCAGAATGCAGCAGATTCCTTGGGTTGCATAGATGAATGTGCTTTTTGTATGGGAGCTGCTTCCAGCTGTTGTGAGGTTTATTGTACAGGTGTGCAACATCTGTCTTTTATAGTAATACTCAAACAATAAACAAGCACCAGAACGAGATTTCCCAGAATCCTGTTCCGCAAATGTCAATTTGTAGATGCCATTACATCCTACTTTATTAATAATCTTCATTATGTTAAGTCCTTTGGAATCAAATTAGCCGTCTTTAGGGCAAGCAACAAACTAGATACAGCTTTCAGATGACCTTTTCAGTTCTCCACAGAGACCCATGGGAATGCCAAAAGGGATCTGGGCACCATGTAATTGCTGCAATGTCACGTGAACTTGACATTTCTTGCTAGGTCATAGAATAATAAATGCAGTATCACTTTCATATTTTTCTGGTCTGGATAGCTATTTTCTGTTGATAACTGCTGACTTAAGATATGTGGAACAATGTTTATTACGGAGAGTGTATCATGTTGCCTGAGCCTGCCTCTCAACTGTCCAGATTTTTGCCTTATATTTTTTGGTCTATTCCTCATAAAATTTATATTTTACGACAAATCACTGGGATGATCCATGGATTAAAGTCACTAAATAATGGCATACATCTGAGTTTCAGACTTCAAATCCTTCAGAAAATGTATGTTAAAACAAACTCTGTTGCTTTCTAAGTTTATAAGAGCAATATTTAAAATCTGTCCCTATTTTTGTCCTTGTCCCCCCATTTTGTCAGGCTTTGTCCAGATGTTTTGCACCAAGAGGTTGAGAGGTATGTGCCTGAATGGTTGAATGACACTGTTGTGGAATGAGCAGGGAGCACAATACTGCTGTCATTCTGTGGTACTCTAAGGATTTCATGCTTAGATATGTAAATGTCTGTTTCATCGCCTAGATGTTTGGGAAGATCAGGCAGCCAGTCTCTAATGGTGGGCAGAGATAAACCAGACTGGGGTGCAGTTGTACCAATGATATGTTAATCTCTGCAGCAGGTAGCACAGTCACTGCTTGGTTTCAATAACTGTTGTATTCCTTAACAGTTTTTTTTTGCATTGACACAACCCTATAATTGTATTGTTCTACTATTCTGGTTGCAGGGATACCTGTTTAGCATGATGTGCCTTCATATGCTTGACTTAGGCTAACTTACACTTCATTGGCAGCTTCTCCAATGAGTATTTTTACTGCAAAAAAGTAATGTAGCAAGTTTCAATGCAAATATGTTGCATCGTGGGTGCCAGTGATGTGCTTTTAAGTGGTGGGGTTGCTCTTTTCTTCACTGTAGTGTGACAGTGGAGTTGGTATATATATATATATATATATATATATATATATATATATATATATATATATATATGGGTTCCATACACTAGATCGAATTTTCACTAATTCGAAATAGTGCATGGAATGCTGAAGTTCAGTACAATGAATGGGTGTTGTACTGAACTTCCGTGCAGTACTCATGGATCTAAGGGTTAGGGCATGGGTCATAGTAAGGGGATAGCCCTACCATGACCCGTGCCCTAACCCTAAGGTCCGTGACGACTGCAGCGCAGTGAAGGGCATAGCAATGTCCTCCACTATGGTGCAATATTCACAAACCTTAGGGTTAGGACATGTGTTAGGGTAAGGGGATTGCTTTACTAACTATCTCCTTACCCTAAAACATTTGTGTGTCTGGGGGGGGGAGGTCGCCTCACAGCAAAAAAAAAAAAAAACAAAAACTTTTTTTGCATTGCTTTATGCTTTTCAGCTTATGATTCTTGCTATTCATCTTTTAGAAAACATTGAGTCAAAGTCTATATATTAATGGCTTATAGATAATTTTTTTTGGTTAGAATTGCTAGATTCATCTTCTGACTTTGGCGTGTAAGACACAACGTGTTATATGTTTTGAATTATGTTACTCATTATTTTCAGCATTTTTTTTACATTGGATGATATTTGGGGTTGTCACAATAAGATATAGGCACATCTGTGTAGTGAAGGTGGTCAGAGTTTAATTATTTTCATTTTGTTTTGTTGTTTTGACATTTGTTTACCAGAAAAGTCAGACTGGGCAATAACCTCTTTTCAGAGGAGGCCCAGGGAGAAGAACTCTACAATTGTATCAGTTTTACAGCCAGATAAAACATCATAAATAAACAAGAAAATAATATTTATAATAGTCAAATATAAGGTCTGTACAAAAGGCATGAGTGCAATCAATTGAATGCTGGAAGTTATACATACTGTAGATAGTGTAGAACATAGCCCATATATTAGAAGAGAAAATGCTACAAGAAAAATCATGACTATGGATTAATGCAAATTTATTCCTATGTCTAATAAAGGATGTTTGAGAGGAAACAGTTTAGAAGAAGAGGGTGTAGTGTTTAGTAAATCTATCCTACGGTTTCCTTCCTTGTTTCTCCTTCCATTAGTCTCAGGCCAGCCCTTGTTTACTAGGTCTGTAGTATCTGCTTTCTGCTTCCTTATCTGGCTTTTGTGTACTATTTCCCTGTGCTCCTTGACTTTCCTTCCCAGTCTGTGTTCTCTTATAAAAATGGGGCCTCACCCCCCCAAAGACCTTCCTGTTAAGCATTCCACTATTGTGTTCCTTTACTGAGTTCTGCTGCTTGCTATCCCCCAGTCCTTTCGGTGCCATCCTTTCTTCTTTTTCATAAGCCCACGTTTGGTGGTGGTCATGGATTACAGAGTGTGTTTCCCCCACCCAACCATGCTCAGACTCACCACATGCAATTTCTTTTGACTACTTTTATGTGTATTTGTTTGGGCTACACGGATCAACAGGGTTCTTGGACTGCTATTGCTTGCAGGCTGAGCTGTAACATAACTACACCTGACCGTGAACTTTTAAGTGTGATAATTTGTGCAAGTTGTGCTATATTTTGTGATTACCTTGCAACACATACTTGGCCTTGTGAAGCAGCTTTTGCTGCTATGATCCACCTGTCTGTACTTCACTGTTTGTATCAGATGTGAATATGCAGTTGCTACTCAGTTTGGTACACATGTAAAGATTATAGCTTCACAAGCTATTTATCCATTTAGACAATGGCAGTTTTCCATTTGTCACAAGCGATTCTCTTAAATGCTTCTAAGGCTTTTTGGAATCAGTTTCCTTATTTTGGTTTATGTGCATTCCTGGCATCTGAAAAAAGATGATATTTCAAGCTCCTTTACAAGCCAAAACACTGATCGGTGGGGGATGCATCTATCAGCAGCTTGTTCCATGTGAGTAACACTGTTTTCATATTATATGCCTTCAGCAACATACATTTTCTATTTAAGCATGCTTACAATGAGAAGGACATTTGTAGAGTTCCCTTAATGTCTGCGAAGTAGGAGCACTACACAATATTATCAGCATAGTGAGGGTTCCCAGCCAGAACACAGAGGTCCCACGTGTCATTTACCTGGTAAAGCCAAATGCAGAATATGAAAGAATGTGAAGGAATGTCTCTTGTGATGCTACACTCTTTACTGGTACTCATTCTGGAGCTATATGGCTTGCATTTCTCCTTCACTGCCTGCTGCTCATTTAGTAAGCTCAATAATAAATAGTGTGGGTACCCACACCAACAATGAGATGAAACAGGATGTGCAATTTCAGGCTATGATCAATTATGTCACATGTATAATAGAGGGTGGTAAGGGGGTTCTACTATAAAATGGTGACTACCTGACTGCTGATGATCTGAAAGGACAAAAAATGCCTGAAGCACAGAAAGGCAAAAAAATTTAACTGTTTTTTGAAGGGAGGCAAGCCTTCTGTACTCCCCCAGTGTGGAGAACAAGTCCTGCACACCCACAAATATATTTACCAACACCATAGCTGTACCAAGTTGAAGAAGGGAGAAGTCTCCTAAACAGGTGCATCATTGCCAGAGCACACTTAAAAACTGCACTAGCAATGATTTCCTGTGCAAAACAGCATTAAGTTTCATCTTTTAGGTTCATGGGTGAATACTAGACTAACTGCTCTAAAGGGCTATTTTAAGTCTAGACAATAGCCCAAGATGAGACTTAAACCTTGTACTCTGTGTCTATGAGGTGAAGACCTTAAACATTATGCCATACCCTCCACTTTATACTGCAAACGCTTGAGTAATTTCACTTCAGACAAGTGGCAGGGAGCCCAGAGGGATCATGTTTGTATGCTTCTTTCTACACTTCCCCAAAAAATGAAGGTCACTTCATTCTTGAAAGGTATATTAAATACATGGGCTGCTCTGGTGACATGAAAACATTTCCTGCAAGTGATGATGTAAAATTATTGATGTCTAATATAAACACTAAAATTGGTTACACAAAATCTGAGTCTCAGAGAATGTAGATTTTAAACATAGTTTAGTAACATAGCCTTGATGGCTTTTTTTCTAATTCTGTCAAGCTTTCAAATGCTTGGCAGTTTATACAAAGAATAAGTTTTTGGAAATGAGTATGGATTTGGTGACTGCTATTCCTTTTTTCTGGTATGGTTAGTTATTGCTAATACTTGCCAAATGGAATATGACATACTAAAGTGTTCAAATGTTCCTTTATACTATTTGTTCTTTTTCTATGCTTGTAACTGTAAACATTGCTCCATATGAATAAAATGTATGATTTCTACATGAAAAAAATACATCTTATTGTGATCTATTAAGATACTAAGCATTTATGGCTGATGTTAATACTTGTAAATTGTGACTTCAGACAGTGCTTTACTGAAATGTTTAAGCATCAGACTTTCATCCTTTTAAAACGTCTGAAGAGGATTCATGGTTAGCCTTTATCAGTACAGTACCAGCAGCCTTTTCCCGAAGTGTATTTGTCATCAGTTTTGTTGGGAAGTAGAGCACCAACTAAACCTATTTATGATGCAAATACCCGATGATACCTGTGTGTTGCAACAGGTCACTGCTGCTGTATACCAGGAAACCTTCTGCAGAGCTGGTTAGTTATGCATTATGTTAAGTGTTTGAGTACGGGAACAAGCTGCTTATTGCACCCTTCATCTGTGTGTGCCCTATATTGTGCACATTAGTCCATGCCCGAGCATGGGACACTGACTTACCACTGTGCCCATATCTCTACATATTTCAGTACCGTCACTAGCAGTAATGGCTTTACATTTGGATAGCAAAACAGACACAGCAGTTGATGTGGATTACCAACATTGTTAGTTTCATCTATGGTGTAAACACTTAACCTATGTCCCCATGACATCCCTGATGTTGTCATGGTCAGCAGATGACACTGGCATCTCTGTGATGCCTGCTGCCCAGAGCATTTCATATAGCAGCACTGTCATTATTATTGTTATCATGTTCCAAGAGTAGTAGGTGTAATTTTTGTTTTATCTACCCTTTGCACTCCGCAAGTTTTATATCTTTTCCTGAAATAACACTCCTGTATCTTTCAACAAGCCTGTGGGGTTTCACCATCGTCATCATCATCATCATCATCACCATCAATGACACTCTTTATTCTCATTTTCTACATGGGGTCAGGGAGTTGCATCAGCTGTCACCGCCTTTCTTGATTCAATTTCACTCTCCTACCATCTTTGATGGACACACCTTACAGTCACAGGTCTTCTTTCATGCAGTCTGTCCATATCTTTGCTGGGTGTCCTTGTTTCCTGTTCTCTTATATCTATTTCTTCCCTTCACCAGATAGTTTTCTGCTTTCATACACATGATTGTACCACCCTAATCTGTTCTCTTTGACCTTCTCTGCCATTGGAGCTACTTTGGCTTCTGCTCTGACGTTTTCATTTCTTTGTATATCCCAGAGTGTGTATCCTACAACCCATCTCAGACACTTTATCTCCATCACCTCTAGTTTCCTCAACTACTCTGCTTTCACTGCCCAGGTTTCTGTACTATACAGTAGTACTGGTCATGCCACTATTTTGCACATCTTACGTTTCAGCTTCTTTAGCACTCTTGTGTCATATACTACCCATGACACTTTGTGCCAGTGGGATGCATCTCTTCTGATTCTAACTTTGACCTCCTCATTCTGACTTCCCTTCTCCTCAACCAGCCCTCCCAGATACTTGAAGCCATTAATCTGTTCCACTATTTCCCTTCTTTCTCAGTTTTCAGCTGTGTCTCACTTCCCCATTTGCTGCCATGACAACTGTCTTTTCTATACTCACTTTCAGCCCACATGCCTTTAGTTTTGCATTCTGTTCCCCTACCATTTGCTGAAGTCACTGATAAGAGTCTGCTTGTAATGCCACATCATCTACAAACAGCTTTCCTAATGTATTCCATCACCAGTATGAGCAGCAGTGGGATTGCAGTTGAACCATGATGCACATCCACTCTCACTAGGACCCCCTCTGTGAGTCCGAATACTATTCATACTTGTATCATTGGGTCCTTGTACATACATTTAATGTCATACAGACTCTGAAGGGGTGTTCTGTGCTTAGCCTTACAGCCTATCAATGACCCACCACTGTTTGAACTCCTTCAGCTAAATAGAACCAGTGGTAAAGCATGCACTTGTTGTAGAAACCTAAATGTATACCATTACATCAACAACACCAAATGGTATGATAGATGCCTAACCCGATGCATACCCCATTTCTGGAATAGCCTTACTCATCAAACAGAGTATATCCTTAGCGACCTTTAAAACCTGTTTGGATGTCTTTATGGGTGAATGCAAATTCTCATAAGGAATATGTGGAAAAAGTCTAATGGGGACATTGTTGGTCTCCTACTGTACTGGTAGATGTGGCTGAAATTCTTAATGGTCTTCTTTGGACATAAACTCAATAAAAACCTATTAACCTATGAAAATATTCAACATAATAACTGTCATAGCTGTGCTAAATAGGAATTATGGTGTATCTCTCTCTCTCTCTCTCTCTCTATATATATATATATATATATATATATATATTAGTACCTACCTACGAGCCTACACCCCGGGGATCACTTCCGAGGTTCTGCTGGGCAGTGGCACAGGGAACTAATCTAAGGGGGCGGCGAAAGCCAACACATTCTGGCTAGGCTTATAAAGGCCTACTGGTAGATAGCCTAGTACCTACCTATGAACCTATATGTGGTTAAGCATAGTTTAGATCCTATTAATACTGAGGATCCAATGCTTGTTCTGTATTATTGTTTAGTTCTGCATTCTTTCTTTGCAAGTTTGTAATGTTTATGTGATGTTGTGTCTTTTTAATAAACTGAAGTTTCCAGGAAAAAAAATATGACGATTGTTATATGCATTAAGACGTATCATGCTGTATATGCTAATCATTAAACTGCACAAAAATGGCAGTGTGTAAGCCCAGCAAAGCCTTGAGTTATTGTAATACAAAAATAGTAATCTGTGAGGTTATTATTTGTCAAAAACTGCAGAATGGTGTAGCAGCCCTCTGCATCTCACATCTTCTCAAATTGTCCGCATGAAGTACTTGGACAATGCCATCTGGTTTTAGCTTTGCGTACACTAATTTGACTAGACACATGCACATGTTCTATGTGATCATATCCTACAACATTTGAAAAAAAAGTTACATATATTGCTGGTGACATTTTGTATCAGAAGATGTTTTATGAGCACCAGCACCAGTTCAGCCAAATGTGGCAATTGTCAACAGAGTGTATTAAGCTGCTTAGGAAGAAAGCTGGTAGAGCACCCAGTTAGAGTGAGTTGGGAATTTTCTTTCTCACCCATCTACCTGACCAAATTATGGGCAAATTTCGTGAGATGAAGTGGAAGTGCTTGCTGTATGCTGTGATGGTGCAATGTATTGGGAGAACAATTGGCAGAGCTTCTCAGCACTGACAGACCTTCTGCATGGTAGGAAGCAGTACTGCCACAACTAGGCCACATCTAGTAGCACCAACCACATCTAGTGGCACCAACCACATCTAGTGGCACCAACCACATCTAGTGGCACCAACCAGAATACCGTAACCAGAAAAATCCAAGCACTGTGGTAATGCCTACAAATTCAGAGAGTAATTAGATTTTATAGTCATTGGGTACACTCACACTCTCTCTCATGCACACACACACACAAACACACACACACACACACACACACACACACACACACACACACACACACACACACACACACACACACACACACACACACACACACACACACACACATGTAGTGTGCTTCCCAGATCCAGATAGTAAGTACCAGAGCAGTCAGTGGCTCATGCCTTTGTGATTGACCAAATACACCTGTGAGTATTTAATACTTCTAATGACAATAGCGAGAAGCCCTTATGCAAGCAACCACATTTGGTTGGTCAATCTTATGGAACAATACAGGCAGCAAAAAATGCATTTTGACATGTTGGCTCACTAGCCCCCAACCCTGGGCTCAAAAAAAAAAAAAAAAAAAAAAAAAAAACTTGTGTCCACATTTAGGAGCCAGTTTTATTTCTAACAGCATACCTCCCTGCTGTTTTTTTTTTTTTTTTGAAGATCAACATCATTCTCGCATCATAGTGCATTTACAAAAGTTAGAAAATTATTAATTGGCACAAATATTTGAGATTTCTTATCAGGTTCACAATGTGTATTGCTTACAAAAGGTTTTCTGAACTGGTGAATAAGCAAACACTCTCAGCATTTTAAAACATTTTGAATAAAATGTTAAAACATTTTATGTAATATCTTGGCAAATTATTTTCATAACTTAAAAAAGCCTCTAACTTAATGTATTTGAAACTTTAAAATGTATATGTATAGTTATTTGTAGTTTTATCTTTATGTAGTTTTCTTTTACAGCACAGTTTGAAAACAACCTGCAAAGCAAGAGCTTATCTTATCACAGACCTATCAGTGGCTTCATAACTTCTGTGCACAGTCCCACAAAGGGTTGTACAGCTTTGCTTGTCTGTAGTTTCGAAAATAGCATAATTCATGACTGAAATTATCTCACAGCTGTCACAAGGCATACATAAAGGACCATGCCAAGCCGATTGTGAACATGTTCTCTAGACAGCAGACTGTGGCATTAGTAACCCAGCATATCAGCTGACAGTTTTGCCATGTCAAAAATACCAGACAACAGTAGTCATGGATGGTACTGTCTTTCCTTCAGTAGGATGAATAGCTGATAGAGGAATTTAATATACTGAGAGTGCTTTGTCCACTACATGTACTATCTGTGATGGTATGTTGCATGCTAATGCTTTGCTGCTACACTGCAGTTCTCGAGGAGAGGATTCACGCAGTCTGCTGTATCAATGGGTGGGACTGCATCAGAGCTCAGATTTGAGTACTTAATTAATAAAGGAATCTGTTGGGGGGGGATGTGCTCAAGTTAATGGCAGTCTTGTGACATCACTGAGTGTAGGGGTTTACATAGTTACATCTTCTCAGTTGATTTCTGTGAACTATATTTATAAAAGGGAATGGTCCATTGCAGCATATGTGAAAACATATATTTTGCAACACCTGTATTTGCCATAATCTGCTGAACATGGCATCATGATTCTTTGGTAATTAATTATTTATTTTACATATTTATTTTTTGCTTTTTTTTTGAATGGGGAGAAAAGCTTCATCAAAAATACAGGGTTCTATAAAAACTAAAAATACATGTAACAGACATTTTATGAATCTGAGTACACGTATGGTTATTAGAAAAATAAGGTACACATACCTTTACATAGGTAAGAATATACGGTAATTGAGTAGCATTTTACATGCATAGATTTAGTTTAAAAAGTAGGTAGCAAGGGAAAGTTTGAAGTCTTTTTCTAGAAGAAATATATGAAATACATTAGTTAGAAGCATACTATAGTAATGACAGATGAAGAAGAAAGATGTTTGAGCATTAGGGAAAAGTAGAAGAGAAGCAACATGTTGTATGTTTGTGTGTAAGTGTAGAAGGAAGATTTATAGGGATAAAGAGGAGAAGTATAGGGAGTGGATGGAAAGAGAAGAAATTTGATATTTGTGTATATGACAGTTGGACTAGGCATAGAGCAAAGGGGTGGATAGATTTCATTTGGGATTGAAGATTGTTGTCTAACTGGTGGGGAAGCAGAGGCAGATCCAGGAATCTATAAGGACAGTCTTTGGTTGTGTTTTGAAGGATTTTAGAGAGCGGTCTTGCTTTACAGTTATTGGGGCACTGTTCTAGATCTTTGATGCAGGATTGGAGTAGGGCGAGTCTTCTGCAAAGTTACTGGACTTTGATATTAGTAGTAGGACCTTATCTGTGGAATGTAAAGATCTAGTAGGATTATAGAGGTGAATGATATTGGCAAGGGCAAGATAATTTTGGGGTTTATAGATTAGATTGTGAATTGTGATAAGTTGGTAGTAAGAAAGGTAGCGGGGTAGTTCAAGCCATTTTAGTTCTTTACAGGCAAGACAGAGCTGAGAATGGTGAGGGAGATTGACAGCATCTTGGCTACTTTGCTGTAGCACTGTTCTAACTTGTGTAGTTGAGTGGAATGTAAGGTGGTAAAGATGGGTGTGTGGAATAAAGGAGATTGGGCAGCAGGAGTGTAAAGGCTGTGTGTTTCCATGCAGAATTGGTCAGGTAAGGTTTGATTCTGTACAGGGAGTTTAGTTTCTAATGTGTTTTTAACTGTGTATTAAATGCGGTAGTCATATTTCAAGTTTTCATCAATGTAGACACCTAGAAGTTTTGTGTGCTGAGTAAGTAAAATTTTTGTTTGGTTGGAAGAGGTTACTGTAAAGGTAGTTTTTTTGTGCTACATATTGTTTGGAGAGGAAGAGGATTATTTTTGATTTGTTAGGGTAAGGGAATAACTTGGAGTCAGTCAACCATGTTTCTACTCAGGTGAAGGATCCCTGCATTATCTTTTGAATAATGTCAATGTTATAGGGGATGAACAAATGAGGGTGAAATATTCTGCATATTCTATAATGCAAGCACTTTTACAGGCTGTGGAGTGGTTATTGAGGAAAATATTAAAAAGAATAGGGCCAAGGATGGATCATTGTGAAACTCCAACTGATACAGGGAGAAAAGATGTATGAGAATTAATTTTGCCATTTGATTGATTTGGATCTATTTAAAAGATAACTGTGGAAGTATACAGTGTTGGGTTGCTGAATCCATGGTTGACAAATCTTGTAGAAGGATCTGATCAGACAGAGTGTCAAATGATTGAAGAGGTCTAGGAAAAGAACGTATGCAAATTTTCCAGCATTTCTGTTGAGATTTATAGTGTTAGTGAAGCTGAGAAGGGCAGTGATGGTGCTATGGTGTGGTCAAAAGCCATGTTGGAAGGGGATAGAAGGGAGCGTTTGAATTATATGAGTAAGGAGTTCGGTCTGTATGCATTTTTTCTAGTATCTTGGATAAAGGGGATAGTAAAGTAGCAGGATGATGGGGAGTTCATCTGAGTTTCATCCTTTATGGAGAGGGACACTGTAAGATATTTTTAGGATAGAGACTGGACAGGGTATGGCATTAGCACCAGGTTTTAAGTAATCATCTGGTGGATTTTCTGGTGCTAGGGACGCAAGCTTGAAGTTAAAAAGGTATCTTTTTATGGTAGAGGTTGAGACTGTTTTTTGTGAGAAGTTGGAGTAGTTGGTGAGCTGCTGTGGAACTACCTGTTGATTCTACCCCCGGGATTCATGAAGCCTGTGCCAGGCGCAGGTGTAGCATAGGCGGTATAATGCCAAACATGGCCACTGAGCAATTCAGGTAAGATCCAATTCCACGTGCACTACCGGCGTATGCCAGATCTGCACAGCCCTCAGCTTAGGTATGCTAATCACCCCATGCGCAGTGCCGCACCATGCAAATGAAGGTACATAGTGATTCATGAAGTGGTGCAGGCGAAGCGTAAGCCCACAGAAATGTAAACCAAAAAACACAGTTTGCATTTTTCCAAACAGAACATTGGAGCTATGAAAGCGGACCAGACTCATGTATTACAAAGTTAACATATGCCAATGGCTAAATATACAGCCAATGGCATAAGAAAAGATGCAAAACACCTAAAAAACAACATTTAATGTCATGTCCACATTAACGCAAAGTACAACTGCAGGGCATGTGTGCGCAAATGGGAACACAAAGAAAATATATACAAATGTCATAAAATCGCAATGTAATGCAAATCATGATTTCACCATAATACTCAATGGTATGCATGGTACACCACAACCAAGCTGCAAGGGTTGCTAAGGGTCTGTGACAGTGTTTGGTGCGGTAACTAGGAATTAGTAGTCAATGCCATGCAAATGAGGCAGGTAATAGTGAATCGCAAACGTCCTGCCAGACTAAGGATGTACCATATGGCGCAGCGCTACAACACAGAGGAGTGGCTTAGAGGTATACATGACATCAGCAGTGGGGTGTGCCACTGTAGCTGTAAGCACATTGGAGCAATGCAAATCCGGCCTGGCCATTGCTAAGCAAAGCCACAGGACAGGGGTGGGGATGTAGGTATAGCATCGTTTAGCTGAGAGCACATATGGTGCCCGAAAGCGCATGTGTACGAGGAGGAAAACGTGCCCGGAACCCGGTAAGCGGACGCACACGCCATGCACCATAGCTCAAACAGGAAGGTCAGGGGAAGAAAATAAGAAAATGCCGCAGTAGGGTAATTGGAGTGCAACTGAGCAAGTAACACCTATTAACTCACAGCGGGCAATCAACGGCAGCTGACAAGTCTGCTCGCAGAAACCTGCAAAACAGGATAAGGGAGGTGTTGGATTGCAAAGAAAAGAGAAATGTCATAGCAGAGCAAAGCAAACCTGCAGTAGACCAGCCATAGAGCACATTACGCAAGATAAGCCAGGTGTAAGAAAGTACAAATGAAAGCAGGCTGCTGGATGCATGCCAGAAAATGGGAGGTGAAACGTGAAAAAATGTAAAGGGAAGGGCAAGAGGTAATCCACGGCAGCCAAATGTAATTCAACACCAAAGGCATCACAATAGTAGTTCCTGTCATAAAACACATAAGATACCCTGTAGCTACGATCGTACATACACACCCTATGACATCATTGATGTTCACAGCACAATAGTATAAAGCGTGAAAGCACCCCACACACACCTGTGTATTCCCAAACACTGCACCATAGGTGTAAACATACGGGGAACTTTTACAATGTATATGTTGGGAGCTGCCATAGCTGTGATTCATCACCATGTGTTAGAGACTGACGGTGTTGAAGGAGGATGATGCTGACAACCACCGCAGGCCCCAGAGGAGGAGAAGAGTGTTCAGACAAAAGGTAACCTACCAGGGGCTACATGATCTGGAGACAGTAGAGCTTTACAGGGTGGACAGGGACATCTTACAGCAAATAGTTGAGCTGTGCCGGCCACGACTGAGATCCAGAAACAACAGAGGGGAACCCATCCCAGTGGACACAAAGGTATGTGTAAGCTTGCGAATACTAGCCACAGGTACCTTTCAAAGGCCAACTGGAGATATAATGGGGATCTCACAGGCATCAGCATCCAGGGTACTACACCAGTTCCTGGATGCCATGTTACCACATGCCAATGAACATAAATACTTCCCCCGAACTCAGGAGGAGTTGGCCAGCAATATGCATCTCTTCCACCATGTGGCATACTACCCGGAGGTACTGGGCGTGATAGACTGCACGCACATACATATCAAGTCACCACCCAGTGAGCATGGTAGGCGCTACATAAACCGGAAGAGATACCACTCCATCAACTGCCAGGTCGTGTGCAATGCCCAGGGCATTATCATGGATGTGTGTGCTGGCAGCCCTGGAAGCTACCATGACTCCCACATGTGGCATGCCTCACAGCTGTATCAGGTATTTGTCAGGGGGGACATCCCACATGGCCACCTTGTGGGGGATGCTGGCTATGCACTGGAGCCGTGGATGATGACTCCCATCAGAAATGCACACACACCCATGCAAGAACACCATAATGAGGCACATGCACAAACCAGAATCATCATAGAGCATGTGTTCGGGATGCTGAAATCACGGTTCCATTGCTTGGACATATCTGGTGGAGCCTTGCAGTACTCTCCAGGCACGTGTGCCCACATCATCATAGTATGTGCCATGCTACATAATATGATCCAGTGGAAACAACTGCAGCAGGGGCAAAATGGTGAATTCCCTCACAGCCCACCGCAATTGCCAAGGCCATCACAGGCACAGAGAGATTCAGACCACGAACACCCTGTGCCAGCCCCAGTAGGCAGATAGAGGCATGCCCAATATGCCTATGCCTTGGCAAAGAGGGAACGTATAGCACATACTCTGACAGTGTAGGCCCCTACGGACTGACACACCTCTCCACCTGCACACACAGTAAAATGGATGGCACACACACACGACTACCTGTAAATTGTAATGTATAGGTGGCCTACTGTGTGAATCCTACATAGGCAGCCCTCAACCATTGTACACACAACAGCTATTGGAACAAGGAATGTCAACACCTGAACAGTACATGCACCTATCAGCATATGTTGGTACTGTGTGTATAGGTTCCTAGGTACATCGGTAGGTACATGCCCGATTGTCAGAGGCCATTCATCAATCGAGGCAAGCAGTGTCTCCTGTCACCACCACATCGAGTAACCAACTGTCACTCAGTGGAGCAGAGCCAATTGTGGGATCCATGTGTTTAATCACTGTTCCTCACACCCTCTGCATGGATTCCCTGGTGCGTTAATGAGGGGCTCCATATAATGTAATCATGGATGTAGTGGCAAAGCATGGGGTGTACCCATGACAGGTATCTGTCACCCCAGCATGCTCCACCTACGGTTGTGTGAAGGTGTAGCACATTATAGTGTGTGGCTCACTGTGACATACATACCCAATGCTGGAGCACATCCATTAAACATCACTTGGACATACCATTAATAAGTTTCATCCATATGTAAACTAACTGAGTTACCCATTTGATCGCAGTATGGAGTAACAGCCGTAGTACAGTCCACATACAAAACACCATAACACGTGTACAAATCCTAGATGCCCAAGTGGTAAATGCAGTGACTGTTGTGCATGTTCCCGGTCCTACGTCCTACAAGGGATGTAACATAATCCCGAAGGCACGAATAATGCATGTTGGATGCAGGTCATCAGATCATGTTTAGCACATGTTAGCGGGAATATACATTGCCCAGTGCTGGTAAATGTCGTTTAAATATGACTATATGGATATGCGTGAAACAGGGCTAAGCTTCTCTGAATATCGCACAGATTACGGTCAATGATGTCTAGAACAGGTGAAACCAGCATTATTCACCCCTGTACTAATAGTGCCTGCTCTGAATGGTAAAATGACCACTGCCAGGAGTAGAACACGCAATCATGTACACAATCACCTAACACTAAGCTACCCGAGATGTACCAACGGCAGGTGTGTAATGTGACAGGTTCAAACACAAACGTGCAGAGTCCAGGTAACAGTATACACTGACATGTACACAATGGAAGGTGTATTCTGCCTGTCACTCTCTCTGTTTTTTATACATACATATATATATATATATATATATATATATATATATATATATATATATAATAGAGATAGAAAGGGTGATAGAGAGATATATGTTCATATATACGGATTCACCTATATCTGCAAATATGCAGATAGGTTAATGACATGTACACAACCATGGAGGTACAAATAAATAGGATACTGCCATCTATGGAATGTGTCACATACCAACACGCGCAATCACGAGGCTGAAAGACTGAAAGAACACAGTACCGGAACACTAGAACCGTGTGTAATATTATCACGATATTAAGGGACATTTAGTTATCGCTGCTGGTGTTGCGGTCCATGTACGTACTGTGTTCAACTGTGTTTGTGATTGCCGTAGTCTGTGTATGTGTGTGTTGAGGGTGCCGTGTGCATTTCTGTGGGACTGTAATGTGTGTGTGTGTTTGCATCGTGTGTCTGTTAGTGCTAACTCAGAGGTAGATCATTACGGTAGGTGTGGTTATAGCTGGCCATAGGCATACAGTTACCACTTGTCCCACTTTAAGAGGGACAGCCCCTCCCTGGGCAGTTGTGTCCTGACAAAAAATATTAAAAAGGGCAAATGTCCAAGATTGCAGGACATAATTATGTCCCATATATTATGTAATAGGTGCATTAAATAGTTATGCCTGTATCTAAAAAATGTAAATGTTACATGAAACATGATAAGTAGCTAAAGTGCTACAAGAATAAGTATATATTCAGGATAAAAGTATGTGTTATCCTGTGTACTGACCGTGGGTATGTGTCAGCCTGTAAACACCGATGTGTGTCCTGCAAATGTCCCACTATGGCCATTTGAAGAGGTGGCAACCCATGCCAAAGAGGTTCAGTCACCAACACAACTGCAATGAGTGCAAATATCTGTGACAGAAATACACGGGACAGCTGTCATTTAGTAACATTCCTTTACATATCGCTGTATTTCTGGAGGTATGGAAGTATCAACCTCACCTGCATACTATATAGAAACCAATTAACAACGGCCCAATGTATAAGCCCGTAACAACCATAGTTTCAGTCTACTAACTGATAGGTCTTCAATTAGGGAAGGAGCCCACACACATATATGGAATAAGTAGAAATGCAGTCCCCACAAACCTGTATATGCTATGTACACCCACCTACATCTCCCACACATGAAACAATAGCAATACAGACTGTAATAACATCACAAACATCCACTCACTCAATTACATCTGCAGAAGCGTTAACATACCTTGTGAGAGACACATTTGTAAAGGCACCATGTGAAATTGTAGCTGTTGTATAATGGAACAGATGGCGATGCTACAGGTTTTGTTTGCAATAGTCCCTTATCAGACGGTTGAGATGACAGGTACACTCACATGTAGAACCACATACTCTAGCTGTCACACACAATCCATGGGGGACATGAATCCAAAATATCCATGTCTCTACAAATAGCAGTGGCAATTCCACACAACAAAACACATACAGGCCGTCTCCCCAAACGTAGGGCAAAAGGGCAATGCCCAAGTGGAGAATGCAATTATACCCCACTGTTGCCGCGTAATTGGTGAATGGAGTAGCTGCACAGCTGATGTGCATGTAATAATTTACTCAGGAACACCAATTGGCGGCAGGAAACCACATGTTACAGGTATCGACGTATATAAGGATGACTTGCCAGACATTCAAACCATATGCTCATACCATAGAACCGTTTAAACAGTAAAGGTATAAGAGAGATATTTACGAAAGTTCAGAATGCTAATAAGGTATGTAGAACACTTAGTATGTTAGTGTATGTATAGCCTGTTTTGTATTAATTAAAAGTGTCCGCAATGCATAAAGTGGGAAAAGGTATTATGTAGTGATGTCTTGCTGAGCATAGTAACGCTTGTAGAAATTGTGTGTCCTGCTGTGGGCCACAAGGTAAACATCACAGACACCACAAGGGATGCTACATGAGGGCTTTAAACAGAACAATTCCACACCACCCGCCATCAGTGGTAGGGTATGTCCAACAAGTATGTGCCGTAGCAGGGGATAGTATATGTTGATATACTGTCACAGTAGGTATGTGTATGGGCATATAACGACAATAACATGCCTAAGGTGGTCCTGCTGTACAAGTATGCTTTGCATTATGATAATATGTAAAATATGTGTAATGTACAGTATTGTAGGTAGATATGTCAGATATTCTACACAGCATAACAGTTATATCATGCAAACAAAAGGTATCGTCTATTGGCATGTACAATGCACAATAACAGGATACATATGGCTTGTAGTCACGGGACACTGTAGCAGCATGATAGCTAATCAAAATGGAAGAGCTACTCAATTAACCATGCACAAAGGACATGTAATAGCTTCACAGGTTCATAGTGAGGTACTATGCTGTCTGGCAAGTCTATGTGTAAGCCCAACTACAGTGTTTACACTAGCGGCACCTTTCTAGGGTAGTGTCCTGTCTGTGAACAGCAGAGCCATGTGTTACCTGCACCTCTGCACAGTACACCCACTGCAGTGATCCCTGGCGTACATGTGTGTCTCCCATTCACCAAGTGAGGTTTCTCATAAACAGTGCTACTGAGTGTCCCTGCGTGATGTACATAGGAATCATGTTCCAAAGCATGGTGAGTGTCTGGTTTGGGAATGTAACCCTCAAGTACATCCCACTCATCGCTGCGTTTGTGCACATATCCATGAGCATGTTGCTCTCAGTGGCTTTTGCTTATGTCGCTTATGTGGAGTATATCCATGAATATTGTTGTGGACATGGGCCTTGTATGTTCAGCAGAGGTCACCCCTGAGTATGCAGTATGCAAATGTGTACAGTCGTGGTGTCCATAGTTCTGCCACATACGTCAACCTTCGGAGCTCAATAATCCTCATGGTGTGTTAATGTTGTGGTATGTAAAGCCGTGGCTGTTCTGTAAGGTACACCCTAAATGGGGTGTTGTACCCTTGAATGTGTGTATACGTCAGGAGTTTAGAGGTACAATGGGTGCCTTTGTTCCAGCTACAAATCCAGTACAGATAAGGGTGGCCACGCAGAAGGATATCCACACCACATTGGCAATATGGTTATCAAAGGAGTGGGTGCTACATACTTGTGTACTAAGATCCCATATAATGTCACATGTATGTAGGGGACTACCACCTATGTGATAGTCAGTGGGTGATTGGTGTAATCCAAAGGGGATGTTCATGCACCATGTGTCATGCAGCTTGAGGCCATGTTATCGACATCAGGTGTCCATCACAGTGACACCCTTAAGGAGGGAGTCTGTATCAGCTGGTGGATCAATCATGGCGCCTTGTATACAGTTGTCTGGAAACCTAGTCAGGGAAAGTCCCTCTGTGCTAGCCTGTACCTCAGGGAAGCATATACCGAACATGAGGGGCCCTATGACTGAGGATTGTGGTATGCCATGTGTAACTGAAATACAGTAGGTACTATGGTATGCTACCCTCATTGGGTGGGTCCTGTCCATGAGCCACTTTGCATAACATCCTGAGACAAAGGGTCAATGTGCAGGTGGATGTGTATGTTGTCAATACCAGAATGGAGAACGGTGCTTAAAGCCAATGAGAGGACAATGTAGGCTGTGTGGACCCCCTTACTGTCATCAACTACCCTGGTAACTGTATCAGAGGAGTCCACCAGGTGTAGGAGGCATGGTCTGGCCCTAACAAGTCCAGCCTGGGTGGCATCAAAGGTCTGGAGCCCACCAATGTCTCTGTGAATGACTTCCATGATGATGTGCCCCATAGCCTTGCAGAACAGTCCAGTCAGGCATATAGAGCAATAGTCCCTCTGGTTCATTGTGGTGCCACCTGTGTGGAGTGTGATAACTGTTGCTGTGTACCATTCATGGGCCACAATGTCTGATACAAGGCTATTAGTGAATCTGGTGGCCAAGTGGGGAGACATGTCGTTCTGAGGTTTGTGTAAATCACAGCCTGGGATGATGGATGGTCACATGGAGTCTGTGTTCCAGACCTTAGAGAGTGCAGGTTGGAACTGTTTAGTTGTGACCGTAGGGACCCTGCAATGTTCCTGCATGGATTATGGCCCTGTAGGGAGTGAGGGGGTGTAAAGTTAGCATTGAACCCATCCGCCAGGATGTTGCCAACATCACTCGGTTCTGTAATGTTCCTGAGTAACTGTCGTATGTCAGAGCAGATATGGGTATTGTCATTGACTACTGACATACCTCCATAATGCTTTGTGGTACACCCTGGAATGTGTCACAGTAATGTTTACGTAGCTAGGTTTGGAGGATGTGATAAGGGATCCCGGAGCCCTACTGAGGCTGACCAGTGAGCTACCCCACCCATGGATTGTACTCCACTTTGCAACAGCCTCTACCTTTTCTTGTACACTATGTCCATGGAACTGGACCCCCAGAGTGCGTCCATTATCTGGTGGGTACGATCATGGCTCTGTTTGGAATAGCATGATCCATGCAGTCGTGTAAGTGCTAATGAAGTGCACTGGGGTATATTTCAGCATTTGTATGTGCATTGTCCGTCTGCACTGGTGTCATGACGTTTACTACTGCTGTCATAAGATGTCTGTAGTAGGCGTTGTACTAATCTTGTACTGTGTATGCCGTGAAGGGTGTGGTGCCGGGATGTGGATAACAAGGGTGATTAGCATATGTTCGGAAACTACTAACGAGGGGATAACTCCAGGTGTGGAACACCAGTGACATGTTGGTAATGTCCATGTCTAGGATATTGTTGGTTTTGGTGGTGGTGTGTATGGGTTGATCCAGCCGAGTGGAGGTTATGAATCCCGGGCAGTGTTGGCCTAATGTGTCAGTACATGAGTAGCTATCCCAGTTAAGTGTGGGGTAGTGTCAGTCGCACATCAGTAGTACCTGTCTGAACCTTACTGTCCAGTACACCAAGAAATGAGGGCCGGTAACCGTGCGGTATGTTGTTGCATCCGTAGCATGTTACAATATGTATAGCAGTTCTGGCCACAGTTAGTTGCACGTGGATCACCTCTGAAGCATTGTGCTAAGTAACCAGCCAGGAGATGTGTACAACATAGTGAAATATGGACAAACCTCAGCCATGGGTGTTCCAGTCCATGTTACATGACTGAAAGGTGTGGTCTGCGTACAACCTGTCAGTGCAGGTGTGCTCGGCGGAGCCTAGAGGCAGGTCCCAGTCACTACAGAAATATTGAAGTGATCCATTATAAGGAGTGCCTTGCCTGCGTGCGTCAGAGATGATGTCAAGCAATGAGTCACATGACCCCATGTTTTGCTTGCCTGTTCTCATTCTGGTGGTGAATGTTATTGGAAACTGTGCAAGACAGGCAGTATAGGAGCAGCAAGAGCCTTACATGTTATCTGTACTCCCAGGGCTGACAGGTGCAGGTCATCTGTGCCAAAGCATCGTGTTTTGTTGACCATGTCATTCAAAGTGGACAGATACTGGATGCCTGTGGAATGACAGCAGAAGCATAGGCAACTGTTGAAATGAAGCAGTCAGTCATTGTACAGTGGTATCTAGTCTGGATGAATGCAGAATGCTCCCCAGGGCTTGGCCGATACCTTCTGGGCTACAAGACCGAAGAGCTATTGCATGTCCCTACACATGTAGTCTGGGAAGTTACATCTCAGGGCAGTCACACTAACATGGAGAATGACAGTCAAATTGTACCTTGTGAGGTGTGGCATGGGTGCATAGGTTATGTTTCAGAACCAGTTACCCGACAGCTAGATGTAAGCGACTATTGCCTTGTGTAGCCTACTGAGTGCGACATCAGTGTGACCGCCTACAGAGTCACCTATGACTGGTGTGTTGGGTATGTTATAACACCCTATTGGCTGTATTTGATGGACACACATGAGTCTGTAGGCTATAAGTAATTGTTGCTGTGTTTGGTGATGGGGGCTGCCTCTGGTGCCTACACAGAGTATGGAGAGGTTCTGTAAATGTCGTACTCATACTATGTGTGGCCTGTGGTGGTGGAGATCTTGTGACACTATGTGATGAGTGGGATGTGTTGCAAATGTTACACATCCCCACATGAATGTCAAGTTCAGTCTGGGTTGGTGAGAGCATTACCCCCAGCATGGCTACATATGTGCATCTCCCACAGGCTGTAGTGTCGTATGTTGGGAGGTGAGCATTGACTATGTACAGAAGACAATTGATCTATTGCCACATGTTCACCATTTTCATCATATAGACAGGCAATAGCACTGGTACGTGACAGTTGGACATGCCTGTATATTCAACCATGTCTCACAAGATATGTGAGTTACGTGTGTACAACAGCTGTTGTACTGTAAGCAAGCTGGAAATGTAAGGACAGACAGTGTACTTGTAAGAAATGAGTTGGAATGGGTGCTATAGTAATTAGTAGCTCATGAAGTGCTCACAAGTTCTGAACAAGTTCATCATGAATATGCAATACAGATAGGGTGTTGTATAATATCAACCCACTGCAACCCACAAGTGGAGACGACAGTCATAATTGGAGGCACTGCACTATTACCCTGCTGAGTATGGTCTGCAAGTCTATGAACCTTTATCAATGTAGATGTTAGCAGTACAGAAGTAGATAACAGTACGGATGATTTCACACTGCATAGCATACTTGTGACAGGTCATAGGACATCATCACCCATACCATGTTCCAGCTACACTGAGTATACTAGATGTAACTTCATATGTCACAGGAGTGTTCTACCAGTGGCCTGTTGACAGAATCAACACTACAAAAGGTGTCAGAGTGACGTGCATATCACACCAGTGGCAGCTACAGTAAAACAGGATTAATGTTTTGTACTCCCCCCTCATTGTAGCCCATACCACACAGACAAATGGGAGGCATCTGTGTATGTAAGGATTTGAATGGCCATGACCTAGGAGCAATAGCTGTCTCAGTGTTGTGGACAACATACAGAATGGGCTTTGTGGGTGAGGTGTGTGACATATGTGCACAATCTGACAGCTGATAATAGCATTGTCACCGCTATGTGAATAACCCTGTACCCATTAACTACCACCTAGGCAGCGGTCAACATTATGGACACTGTGTAAGGGATGGTGCTGTGCATTTCACCTCCCTGAGTTGGTGACATCTCCAGGCCTATTAGGTAGTCATACGAGGCACCCATGTCATGACAGGGTGCCATCCATGAGCATGGAGATCATTGGACAGGCATACTCAGCACTCGAGTGACCAATACCGGATCGCATATCACCTTTAAGGGGTATTGGCCATGCGTGGGTGGGCGATACCAGCCTTCACAATCCTCACCTCCACTATGCAGCATGCTGGCTATCTTGCATAAAGACATGTGCTACACTGTGATGTTGGACATTCTACATGTACATATCCTGATCTGAAAGACATACGTCATGGACAGCCACCGTCCTACTACAAGGATTGCCACATGCTGGACAGATCCCTGTGCCATACGTTACATACTCTCACCATACCATGCAACCCTGTCCATCAAAGCTGCACATGTTATCTCTGTCATACATGGTGTGATGACCGCATGGTAGATGTATTATTAACTGTCTGGAGTGATGTGGCACTGATGCACCTCTCGGTGGCAAAATGGCTGTCGGATACAGCTAGGAAACCTTGCCCGTACATGCTATAGTTGATAACCATCCCTGCGAATGACGTCCGGCTAGCCATTGTCCCATGTCTATCACATGTGCAACACAGGCGATCTGTGGCAGGATGTTGAACTGCTGTACAGTGCTGTGTAGATGTATATGGCAAAACACATGTATGTAAAGGTTCCGTGTGTATGTGTGCATTGTCACTGCTCATGTCCATTAAGGCAGTGTATGTGTTGATATATGACATATACACAGCATCAAGGTCAACAGCATCACTGTGGACACATCCAGGCATGTGCGGATAGGCAAGAACACCAGTACAGGCAAACAGACATGCCCACATCAAGACAGCATTCACATGGAGTATGAACAATGTAATGAGGTGACACACATATATGGTGATGATATCCAATGCATAATGGGTGTTACATGTGTGTGACACAAACATGTCAGTCATGTCAGTGTCATGATGATTTGCAAAGATAACTGTGCAGATGTACTAGATTTAATACAAATGTATGTGCAGCTGTATCTCTGTACATCTCTGTGATACTGTGACTTGTCACCATCATTATGTCTTCCAGATAATGCCTTGTTCATGCCTGCCAGCGTACAGCCGCCAGAAGGATGATGTCCTCATCCCGTACCTCCATGAGAACTATGAGGTGTTGTTCAGCCATGTGCCACAGCATGCCCAGCAGCGTGACAACCTGTGGCCGGACCTTTGCAGGAGGGTTAATGATGTGGGTGGCCATAACAGCACCTACCAGCAGGTGCACAGACACTGCACGTACTTGATATGACATGCGAAACAGTGTGCCACTGCAATCGCCAGGGAAAAAGGTGGAACAGGTGGTGGGCCACCAACCCAGCCTCCTCTCACACCCACCAAGGAGCTACTGGCCAGCCTGGGGACACCCTCAGAACAGCATCCACAAACACTAGCTGCCATTGTGGAGGTGGTTGTCTCCCAACCAATGAGCCTGGAGTTGCCTGGTAAGTCACTACTGCACATATGACTATTATATCCCATTTAGTTGCATGTGTCACTGTACAATATGTAATGTAATATCATATGCAAGGTATGTTTACACACATGCCGCATACTACAGTATGCTACTCTGTGTATGCACACATGTGCATACTATATGCTATTGTACAGGTGAATGTGTTAACATGCACAGTGCACCCTGTGGCTGCCATACAGTCATGGATAATGTTCAAACTGCTGTGTCACCCCTATACAGGTACCTCTGGCGTGCCGCACAGACATCAGTCCATTGCAGATGAGACTGTCATCAGTATCAGGCATGTTAATGCATATATCTATTCGCCATGTTGCCAGTTAACACATGTACACATGACGTATGGTCCAGTCATGATATACAGGTCACATCTCCCATCATTCCCACTGGCTACCCATGTGCAATATATACAAACGAAATGAAACACCGACATGAAACCACAGTATCTGTCATTGCTACATGTGTGGACGGCTGTGCATACAATGGTGGAGGTGTTGTTCAATGTAGGCATATGTATTATACATTAGAACAACACATGTGTGGTACACAAACAGTACCACACAGTGAGCTGGGATATGGGAAGCCCACAGGAGTCACCATTATGCTATATGCCCCTGCAATGGGTGCACACATTGTGATGTGCCATCTGACATGTCCCAGACATGTAGTGTTCTGGCTGCAATATTGTCACACTATCCCATAACACATACCCCACGTACCAAACATACAACCCATTGTCTGTATAGCCCTGTGGACGGTGACATATCTGACATCTATGGGTGTTTGTCATATGGGACTACACAGACATGTGAGATAAACGGCCATCACAAACATTTGGTGAACACATGTTCACACATAGCCATGGAGGATGGCTAGAGACATGTAGCTACACAGTAGATGTGATGTGTATACACCCTGTTGCACATTGTCCACACATGGTCCAACTATAGCCTTAGTTGACTGATTATACAGATGATGTGGTACACTGGACATCCTAAAAGCCTGTGCACAGCTAGTGGAGGTGTCACGTAAGTCGACCATATAAGATGTGTTGAACATCACGACTGTGTCATAGCATGACGGTAGTCACCTGTACAGCTTCCACAGACATTGACACCACATCAGGCCACAGATACCGTACATTTCCCTTGCTGCTGTAGGACATCACCGTCAGCCGTGCACCTCGTGTGTGTGGTACATCAATGTCATGTGGGACATGGTGTATTGAGAAGTCTGCCATGTGTGGACATGGTTGCCAGGCAGCTAAGGCTCTGTAGTAGTTGTGCAGGGGTGTCATCCGTAGGTCTTCCAGTGACCTGTCACATGACACAGCATGGTTTGGTGTATATACACCTCAACAACGTGGGTCACAATCCACAGTTATGTCATGTGTATGCACGCAGTTATGGCTATGCAATGTGTGTATATTACACACTGTATAGCAATATAGACACCTCATGATGCCATGCAATGGCACAGTGTCTGTACTTCACACTGTATAGCAATGTAGACACCTCACACTACCCTTCCATGCTCATGCACATTTGCTAAACGTGCATTCTATCTGTAGGGCATACAGACAACACTGCAATGTGATACCCATTACAATGCTGTACATGTGTCAAGACACCATTGTGTCAGACATGTATGCATGTTAATGCACACGTCAGCAGATTACATGTCAAGGTCACTTCAGCCATGTGTACTGTCAACCTGTGCTGGTCCACATGGTGTATCACAGGGATGCATGCTAACTGCCATGATTGTGTGAACTGCATGGCTACTGATATGACACCTGCTTGTTGTTGTGTGCAACCCAGGGAGGTATGCTAATTACCAATATTAATGTCTGAGCTGCATGCCGTCTGCTGTATCACATGCATGCTGCATGCCATCTGTAAAATCACATGCATGGTGTGTCTGTGTGTGTGTGTCTGTGTGTGTGTGTCTGTGTGTGTGTGTCTGTGTGTGTGTGTGTGTGTGTGTGTGTGTGTGTGTGTGTGTGTGTGTGTGTGTGTGTGTGTGTGTGTGTGTGTGCATGTGTGTGTGTGTCTATTGTAATGTAGAGTCTTTCTTTGCATTCACAGGTGATGTAGGTGCGTTACCCTCCTGCGGTCTGTCTGAGGTTAGTGTCCCCACAGATACTAGCAGTAATGAACATATGCATGAGGTACAGGCAGGGTTGTCAGGGGCTGAATCTGTGCCAATGGTTGCCATCCCAGCTATGTCCCCCTCTTCCCTGCACACAGTTCTCATGCCAACATATACCCCATCACCAGTGGCCATAGAGGAAGGACAGTCAGCGTGTGTTAGCTTGGAACAGGAATGTGTGGTGGCTACAGAAGGTGTGCCTCCACACCATGGTGTCAGTGTAATGACTGCAGATGTGCCACACAGGCATGTGGCCAGTGCTGCTTGTAGGAGGACCTCTTGCAGACATGCACCTGCAGGACAGAGCGCAGCAACTGGTGTCACCAGATGCATGTTCCAGACTGTAATGGCTGCACAGGCATGTGCTGAATGGCAGAACAGAGAATGGCAGAGGCTTCAGAGGGCTGCTATCCGTACTCTAAACAACAACATCCAGGCATTGGCAAATGCTCAACAGCAGATTGCTGATGTTCTGAACAGGTGATTGGGTGACATGGTCGGAATCCTTGACCGTGGCATGGCAATCTGTGAGCGTGAGCTGTCTGTGCTGGAACATCTGGTAGGAGTGAGGCATAGGCCACGTGGACGTAGGCCAGCTACACCACCTAGTGCAGGTCAACGTGAATGAGCCACCTCACATGCCCACTCCCATAGTGCCAGTAGCAGTAGCAGTGCAGCTGGTGCTGCACTGTCCACACCAGGACACAGCAGGCCACGTGGACGTGGCCCTGGATGTTCCCAGTGGGGACATGGTTCCAGTGGACATGTGTCATCGGATAGTAGCCAATCTGTACCTCCGCCTGGTAGTGCCCATGCAACCCCTGGCAGGCACAGGTCATGTGGCCATGGCCGGACACAGTTAGCTGTACATCCTGGTCTGTACAATCTCGAGCTGTCAATAATACCCCTGTGTAGGCCTGGCAAAAGGCAGAACTGTGTGCACTCATACATGCACACAGCAAAAACATCTGTAGGACACTGCAACACCCACATGCATAACGATCACACATGTCCAATCAGATCACTGGCCCTTACCCATGCACATGATGTCATCCACTGGTGCAGCCTATGCCTCTGGCAAACATTATCACCCTGTGCATATGATGATACCTGTGCCGCATCCCTGTCATCCACACCATTGGTGCAGGGACATGCTCAAATGGTTTGATCCACAGGGTGAACAGAATAGTGAGAGAAGTGTATATTACATTAGTTGTGTACTGTTGACACACACCAGACATACCATGTAGTACAGGTTTATAATGCATTGTTATATGTTCACAGTATGTGTCTTGGTAACAACAGTAACAGCATGTTGGTAATGATGCCCTGGTTCCCTCCTTATGGTCTACTTGCATGTGCCAACAAGTAGCAGTGTTTGCAGTTTCCCATGTGTAAATGTGGAGTACTCACAGGCATGTATGGCAATACCAGCATGCTATACGTAGCCTCAACCTGACTGTTAGAAAGGCTACCATATCACAGATACATCTACTGATCCAGAAGCATGTGGGCTGTTTAATAGGCTACAGTGGCTAGAGACATGACATCCATACCAGGTCACATCACAGGTATGTTGACATGGTGCGGGGGGTTTACACAGCGATCTGGCCGATGATAATGTTAGAGGCCACTTGATAGCATGAGGCCTCACTGTGTAGCAGTAATACCCTGTCACATTACAGGATGAGAACACACACTGACATACACAGAAACACACAGTAACATGCCCACACTCACGGGGTCAACAACACTATAATGCACACTCAATAGTATTGAGGTAAGTACCCCTGCCTATGTGGTAATCACCCTCACAGTACTGTGCACCCACACGACGCGACACAGAGAATGAACATGTACAGGTAGCCAGTAAGGCTGAGACCGATGGCATCAACAGGGTAGTAGACTGCATCACCATGAGGGGTTAGGGATCCTATCTCTTCTGTATGGTAGCATACACCCTCACTCCATGCACCAGACAGCCATACATACATACATACATACATACACACACACACACACACACACACACACACACACACACACACACACACACACACACTGTGGAATCCGCAAATGTCATTCACATACAGATAGCTGACATGTGTGATATACACACCACCCCTGCTTACGTCATGCTTTCCACACTGCAGTATGTACAGATCTCTACAACAGTGTACAGGGGTGTGTAACAATTGGGATGTATTTCCCACCATATGTGGCATATATGGTCACACAAGCAAACACACATGGCAGTACTGTGAATGATACACCTGCTATATGATGATACATCTGACAGACATGCAGCAGTATTGGCCACATTATGTGTACCAATGCTACCTTCAGCAATTGTGCTGCTATATGCACACGGGAGGATGTAAGTGTTACAGGTGTCAAGTGACTTACAGTCAGTAACACCCTGACCGCTGTGTAGGTTTTATGTCTTCACCATCAAGTAATAGTAGCATAGCGTGCTGTTTGCACATGTAATGGTAGGATGGCTTGTGACACACCTGTGAGCCATCCTCAGCAAACATCCATCTGCAAAGGTGGATCACCACTTTATGTACACACACCCATCCATACCTGATGTACATCCTACCGTACTGTCAGTATTTCACCATATACAGGTGGCAATGATGGGGCTGCATTGCAACTGCATGTTGTAGTTAGGCACAGATGAATTACATACATCAGCTACTACACATGTATGGTAGCTGCATGCACACCACTACATGTACATGTGTGTTGGTCCTACATGCCTGTCATGTAGCCATGTTTGTATGCATTGCAGTTGGTGGACATGTGTGATGACATACATAACACATGGACTGTTGTATGATATGATGGGTGTTGTGGGTAACTAGTACAGAGGGAATGTTTCCTCAGTCAACATTGCTACCTCATGTACTGTTAGCATTCAACAGCCATGGACCTACCTTCCATGTGCATGCGTGTGATTGCTGTAGCCACTTGTCTGCACTGAGGACAGCAAAAGCTATGCTATGTACATATGTGTTGTGTGTGTGTGTGTGTGTGTGTGTGTGTGTGTGTGTGTGTGTGTGTGTGTGTGTGTGTGTGTGGTCCATGCACATATCCACTGCGATTACATGTATGTCATATCCAAACATGTGTGTTCTTTGGTGTACAGTGACAGTCATCTGTCACAGCTGTGTAAGACCCAGGGCCCCTGTTATGTGTAGAGCCGACCTGGTTATGTACAGTGGTATCATTGCATTGCATAACACATGATGGAACCCTGTCAGTGCATGTGTAGTCTGCACAGTTGCTGTAGACCTATGTACAGTCCACTGGTCATGAGTCACACGGTGTTGTGGTAATGTATGGATGTGTGTTGCTGGTCCAAGGACATGGTGATGTCTGAGGGCTACATAGTAGAATGTGGCATTTACCTCTGTGATCTGCACCTGAGACATCTGTGATGGCTCTTGAGTGTGTACTGGTCAGTACATGTGAGTGGCCTTCATGTTTGTGGGGACATACTGTGCCCTTCCATGTTTAGAATCCATGTGCATGCAAGACAGCCCTTTGCTACTGCTAAGTGTGTGAGCATGCCCAGTACGCCGTTGTGTAGATGGACACACAGTATATTCCAAACTGTGCCCTTCCGTGTTTAGAATCTGTGTGCATGCAAGACAGCCCTTTGCAACTGCTAAGTGTGTGAGAATGCCCAGTACGCCGTTGTGTAGATGGACACATGGTACATTCCAAGCTGTGCCCTTCCGTGTTTAGAATCCGTGTGCATGCAAGATAGTCCTTCACTTCTACTAAGTGTGTGAGCATGCCCAGTACGCCGTTGTGTAGATGGACACACAGTACATTCCAAACAGACGTGTGATACTAAGTGTGTGAGCATGCCCAGTGACACCTTGTGTCAGTGATGTGCCTCTGTGTATGGGATGGCCATTGACATCCTGTATAGCGATGGTGGTCATCCAGGCAACAGATGTCCATACCCCACATCAGGATGGATTCCTACATTGAACACACTGGTTGACTGTCTTGAAGGGTGTACTGTCTGTGGCGTATCTCGTATCTATGTAGTGTTGTAATAGTGCTCTGTAGATAGGCAGTTGTCCCACTCACACCACTGCCGTGTGTTTGTCTACGTCTACCTTGGGACAGTAATATGCTTTTAGACTACTCACTCTCTATACATTCCCTAACAGTGTCTTTGCCTTTGCGGATGATGTCATCCACCTAGAAGTATGCCTCTGGGAGTGCTGTGTTCCTGTAATTTCAGTAGCGCATTCTGTAACTGCGTAATGCTGCAGTGTGATAAGGTAGTTAGGTGTATGTTTGACTCCCAGACCTGCCAAGTGTGTTTCCAGCTCCCTGTGGACAGAGTAATGTTTTTAGACGGCTCACTCCACATGTTATTTTATTTATTTTTATTTTTATTTTACATTTGTTGACTAGGCTAGTCTAGCTGGATATATGTCCATTTTCAGTAGAGGCCCGGGGAGAAAAGCTCCACACAGATAAACAAAAGTATAAAAAGTATAAAAAATATTGTTACATGGTAAATATAGGATTAGTAAACCAAATAAAACAGGTAGTTATTACATTTCAGAGATCAAAGCACTTAAGAAAAGTAACAGTGAACATAATATTGCTTAAGAAAGCTAAAACAGATATAATACAGTAAGTGTTATGTACAATAGTTCACATCAGGTTGAAGGATTTAAGCAATAAGTTGATTAGAGTTAAAATAGTGTCAGTCTTAATTACAAGACTAAGTATTTAAATGTTTGGAAGTTTGGTTAGAAGAGGAAGAAACAGGGGTGAAGATGGTTGTTAGTCAGGGTTACTACAAGGGCATAGCCAGTGCATTTGGAGGTGTTTTTTAAGTTTTTGTTTAAATAGTGGCAAGGATGTAATTAGTGTTAGTTCACTGGGTAACAGGTTCCAGTTTTTTCCTGCTGTGTTAGTAAACAGAGAGTCACCAGCTGTATTATTAGACTTTGTTAAGCTAGCAAGGAGTTTGCTAGAAGAACGTAAGGAGTTCAGATTATTATATGGGATTAAGAGTTTTGAGAGTATAGGGGTATTATTGGTGAAATATTTTGTGGGCAATTGTGAGTTGGGGGATTATCAGATGGTTTTGGAATTCCAGCCAGTCTAGTTGCCTAAGATTAGAGCAGTGGTGAGTTCTGAAGGGATTGCCAGTTGCGAATCTGGCAATATTATTGTAGGAAGTTGATAATTTGTTGAGGTTAGTTTTCTTAAGGTTGGTAAATGTAGGTGAGGCATACAGAAGGGTTGAGATTAGATGGGAGTGAGCGATCTTGGCTCTGGCTGTTGAGGTTAAAAAAGGTTTTATTCTATATAAGGATCCTATTTTTTCTGTTGACTATTTTAATGGTGTTGTTTATATGGTGATCAAATGAGAGATTATTGTCAATGGTTATTCCTAAAAGTTTGGTGGTAGAGTCAGGGAAAATTACAGTGCCATTATTTGAAGAGATTGAGAAGTCTAAGGGAGTGGACCTAGTAGTGGGTGTAAAGAGGAGGAGTTTGTTTTTTTGGCATTAAGAAGGAGGCAACGTTTGGTAAACCATGTTTCTACAGTGTTGAAAACATTTTGAGTAAGAGAATATAGTTCAGTTGGAGAGGTTGCTGAGCATATTAGTGTGGAGTCATCTGCATATTGAATACAGGTGGCTTGAGGAATTGCTACATGGAGATCATTAATAAAGAGAAAAGAAGTGGTCCAAGAATGGAGCCTTGAGGGACCCCAAGGGTGACAGGTAAAAAGGAAGAAATTTGATTTTCCCAGAGAACTGCCTGTTGCCTATTGCTGAGGTATAATCTAAACCATTTAACGGCCAGAGAATCAAAGGAAAGAGATTCAAGAATATTGATTAGGAGGGTATGGTTAACCATGTCGAAAGCTTTAGAGAGGTCGATGAAGAGTGCAGATGAGAGTATGTTTTTGTTGCGGTTTCTATTGATGGTATCTGTAAAGGATAGGAGGGCAGAAGTGGCACTATGTGATGGCCAAAAGCCATGTTGGTAGCTTGGGAAAATCATAGTCCAGTAATCTCTGTAGCGTGAGCTGTAACTGTGTACTGCTGTAGTATGATAAAGTAGTTAGGTAGGTATTCTAACTCCAGACCTGGCAACTGTGTGTGTGTGTGTGTGTGTGTGTGTGTGTGTGTGTGTGTGTGTGTGTGTGTGTGTGTGTGTGTGTGTGTGTGTTTCCAGCTGCCTGGGGACAAAGTAATGCTTTTAGATGGCTCACTCCCCATATATTCCCTATCGGCATCTTTGCCTTTGCGGATGATGTCATCCACCTAGATGTATGCCTGTGGGAGCATGGTGATGCTGGAACTCAGTAGCGCGTTCTGTTACTGCATAATGCTGTAGTGTGGTAGATTAGACAGGTAGGTGCTCGATTCCAAGGCATGGCAGGTGTGTGTGTTTGGCGGTTATACCATATGTGTTGGTATCTATGGGTGGCTAGCTGCGGGATGTGTTTAATGTGTTTTGTTGCTGACCTATATAGTGTCCACTGCCCACATATTCTGCGAAGACACTGGGTTGTCAACACATACATTTGCCAATAGGTCTGGTGAGTAACTGTCAGCAGCCCTACTCTTACCCTTGATACGGTCTGAACCGTGTGAAGCAACATAACACACATGCCTTGATAGTAACAACACTACATGATGCAGGTGGCACATGTAGTTTCCTTTTCATTCCTGTCTAATGCATTGCTGTCATGTGGTCTGCTGTTGTGATATAACTGCCATATCTACATATGTGTGTACATGTATATGTGTGTATGTGTGTGTGTGTGTGTGTGTGTGTGTGTGTGTGTGTGTATATATATATATATATATAGATATATATATATATATATATATATAGATATATATCTATGTCCATGTATATACGTATACAAATAATATATATGATATATGTAGATGTAGAGGTGGACATAGATGTGAACATATATGTCTAGGGACATCAGCACTATTGAATGTTTGTGCCAGATGATCTGTACGTGATAACCTGGGATCTATGTATACCTGCCATGGCGTGGTGGTAATGTACATCGTCTGTAGTGTGCAGGGCCATGGGTTGTAGTCGTGTAGACACCGGTTATTTTGTTGCTGGGAAGACCATGGGACATTGAATATGGTGATAGTAAGGCACCTGTTGCCAGTTGTGTACGGATCTGAGCGATACTGAGCAATGGTTATTACTTTGGAGGTTCGGTATGGGTCATATAACTATTCATTAGAAGACTATACTATGCAGATGAGGTTGACTATAGTGTATCACATTTATCAGCAGGGTGTGCTGCTGGTCCCTGGAGTGTATGTGTGTAGTCAGCCGGGTGCAGGTCTCAAATATAGTTGACAGCATGGGAGTGGGGTCAGGCATACTGTACGTACATTGCAGAAGTGTGCCTTGGGAGTGCTCCTGCCTTAGTACACCTAAGCTAGGGGTGTATCTATACCTGCCTGGTGACACTGGGAGGGATGACAGCAGTGGTGGGGTATTCAGGGTGTACAGGCTGCACAAACAGGTGTTGATCAGCTCAATCAGCAGATGACTTGGCCAGCCCGCTCATGAACAGTACGGTAATGCGAGCAAGCAGCATACACACAGGTTTCACCCGCACTTTACACCACCTGTGTATACCTGCGGGGACATTTCACGACACAGTCCAACCAAATGAGACGGGCTGCAGCAGGCAACATATACCAACATGTGCAGGAGGCTGGGGCAGTGAGGATACTTATGCTGTCGAACAACCCTTACTGGGGTGACATAAGACTTTATAGACCGAGGGTGACTTACCAGGGGCTACATGGGCTGGGGATGGTGGAGCACTATGGGGTGGACAGAGACCTACTACAGCAGCTTGTTGACCTGTGCCTGCCACACTTAACACATCAAACAGGCCGAGGGAAACACATCACAGTGGATACCATGGTATGTGTTCGCCTAGTTGTACTAGCTACAGGTACCTCACACAGCACAAATGGGGATATCATGGGTATCTCACAGGCATCTGATTCCAGAGTATTGCACCAGTTCACAGACACCATGTCAACACATGCTAGTGAGCAGGTACATGTCCTCAACACATGTGATTAGTAGACCAGCAATATGCATCTGTTCAACCACATGGATGACTACCCTGGGGTACTGGGTGCTATAGCCTGCACACACATACACATTGTAGCACCACCCGGTGAGGGGTGTAGGGCCTAGAGTCACTGCAGGGGCATACCCTCCAACAGCTAGGCCATATGCGATGGCCAGGGCATGAGATTGAATGTGTGTGCTGTCTGCCCTGGAAGCTATGATGTGTCTGATATATTGCTTCTGACACAGCTGTAGCACACCAATGCCAATATGGACATCCCCTACAGTCTCCTAGTGGGGGATACTGAGTAAACACTGGTGTCGTGGCTGATGACACCCATCAGCAATGCACACACACCCTGCTGAGGCGGATGCACAGGCAAGACATATACTTGTGCATGTGTTTGGGATGCTCAGTTCACAGTTCTGGTAGCCGGACACATCCGTTGGAGCTCTGCAGTATTCACAAGCTACATGCATACAAGTTGTTATGGTATTTGCTATGCTACACAATCTTATCCTGCAGTAACAGTTGCAGCAGGAACAGCATGGGGCAGGGCCACACAGCCCAACACCACTGCCAAGGCCTGTACATGTACAGCGTGACTTGGTGAAGGAACTACCTGAGCAGGGCACAGTTGGTGAAAGCCCGTGCACAGTATGACCTGCCCTTGGCAAAAAGGCAACACAAGGCATATGCACTGACACAGTAGGTACCCACGGATTTCCTCTCTCTGACCCGCGCACAGTACAATGGATGCCAAACATGACACTACCTGTGCTCGGCCATGTATAGGAGGTGCACTGTGTGCATCTGACATAGGCAGCACTCCAGCACCGTCCTCAAGTCCGGAACACACCCAGGGTATGTCTATTGACCTAACAAGTGGCAGTTGTATTAGAATGTGTAGTTACCTATTTCTATGGTATTTATGTGAGCATACAAGTGACTGGGGTGGCCAAATGTTAGGGCAGCAGACAGTACACATCCATAGTGGCACCATCACCTCTGTAGCACATACGGGGGTCACAATGGTAGCCTGTAGTACACAGGGTGTCCTAACCCACTGCAGATTATAGGCTGACCATCATGTGTGTCCATACAGCCCACACACGTTCCATGCAGCTGGACAGATGTGGACCAATACAGACAAATGATATATGATGGCCTATGGATATGCCCAATGAATGACCCCAATCCCCTAAGACACACACAGACTAAAGCAGGCCAGGCAGTTTGATGTAGGTTGTGTGAGCTGGGATGTCCAACACTACTGTGTTGGTAATTAAAGCTGGGAACTGACGTACCCTGGTATCCCTCCAACCAGCAATTTAGGTAGGTCCACACACTGACATGGAGTACCCAGCATGCCAGTACAGTAGCGGCAGATGTGTACAACTGTTGGCTGTGCCCCCTGTCAAACCTACACATGTGAGAATCATGTGCGCCACCCACGGTGCTGTGTAGGACTGTGGTTGTGGTTGGATGTCCCCCCACGCTATGCAGACATGTAGCAACTGTCAATGCCACATGACCATTAGCTACCCTGCAGACACAGCATGACACCTGTCTGTGTAGAATGGAGGGGTCAGCAACACAGTACTATCTGGACATGTGACACATGCAATACAGTTGACCATACTTGGCATGCTCACACACATGACGGTATGATGGTAATGTCGGTCGACAACATGCGTAACAGTCATACTGGGCATGCTCACACACTGAAACACAGGACGGCTAGGCATGCATACACCAGTGGTCTGGACATATCTGCCAGTACATTGCTATACTGTTGGATGCCTGCGCTGTATGGTGTGTATGTGGTCTATTGTCTGTACATATGCCATGGTCTATTGTTAATTCACATGAGCTATGTGCGCAGGGTACTGCTACCATGACGTGTATAGGGCGGTTCTTTTTTGCAGACAGGCCGATGCCTTTGGATACAGATTGGTTAAGGCACATTGCAGCAGATGGGAGCAGTTGTGCGTGGGTTTGCACAGTCTTAAGCACTGCTGACCTCTGGTCATGGCACCTTATTCACGTTTAGACTCCACATTTCTTTGACAGTGCACTACTGACATACTGGTAGACAAACACGCTTACAGCCACTCGCTCAAGGACATTTCCGCTTACATTTGTTACTCATGCTGGGTGTGTGTGTGAGCCCTTGTGATGCGTATTACATTGGACTACATGACTACAGTATCGGGTATGTGTAACCATTTTGCGACGGCAGGCGTTCGACTGTACAGACTCGGCGGCCTGTCCAGTGATGTAATCATATTATATGTGTGTTCCTCATATGATCTGCTCCCATCTGCCTGATGCATAGGAACCGATACTCTGCAATGCTGACGTGTGACTTGAGTTTGTTAACGCAGCTGTCTACCGAGTCATGCTACCACATACCTACTGCACGTTGTCCACCTTTCAGATTGCACGACGGGAGACTGTAGGAGTGACACCTTTCCCACTTTGCATGGGACAGTCCCTCATTACGCATATCTCATGTGACAATACCGGAACTCTCCACCAAGCGGGGACACATTTCTACAGAATCAGGGACAGGTCAAGAAAAAATCAGGGACACTTTTACAAAAGTAGTTCTATTAACTTGAAACATTGACAGAATCAGAGCATATGACTTAATACACATATTCTGAAGTAACAGATGTTTATAACTCTTACTTATTGTCATTAGTCAGTAATTGTAATTCACCACCTTTCCTTCAACAGCCACTAATGTTAGGAGGGATTAAGAGGGACAGAGTCAAACTTTCAGTCAAACTCAGGGACATACCTGACATTCAGGGACAGTTGAGTGGTATGGACAATACTCTAGCCATTGCAACTGTCCTGATTAGGGGACATTCTCATGTTGTACGTGTCTGTACTGGCTGCTTGTTACAGGTCTTGTATACCTGACACGTCGATATGTCATATGTAGTAGCATAAGCAACTTTACTGCTGCTAGACTACGCTTTGATTTGTTCCGATATGTATATTTCTGTACTGTACATGGCTGTAGGTATGTTCTGCCCTGGTACGTCTGACATTTCTATACTCCTGTGTCCATACTCGCATATCCATAGTTTCTCCTGCACACCCGTGTTGAGTTTCCACGCATAACAGCCATTATACACCTGATATCGCAGCCATGACACACCTTTACACATTGCCCTCTCATGAGCGTTGGGACCCTACACACATTTTTTACCGCCTCGTGTATTCACAGGCTCACCATCCATTCATATTTGCACATACGTGCCTTTCCTGGTGTTATGGATTACGAACGATTTGTGGGTTACAAGTTTAGGTGGTCACAACATGTACTACATTCCGTCTGTTTACAATGTTGACATAGCACTTCAACGATGTTATGGCCACTGGTATAACCCTGCCTCTGGTGTGAAGAGCGGTGCTCTACTCACACTTGTGCTGCTTTATGTGACATACGCTGCGAGCACTTTATAATTCCTTACTTGCTCTGGATTCCCTTCACAACCCTTATGTTTGCTTTCATCTTTCGGCATTCCTTACATATATATCTATATCTATCTATATATATATATATATATATATATATATATATATATAGATATATGTATATATATGTATATATATATATATATATATATATATATATATATATATATATATATATATATATATATATATATCTGTATATATATATATATATATATATATATATATATATATATATATATATATATATATATATATGTGTCTATATATATGTGTATATATAGATAAATATGTAGATATATAATTGCATATTTCTGTTATGTCTGTGGATATTTATCTATGCACACATCTATCTATCTATATGTATAAAAGTTACAGCTGTACAAGACAACATACATTTGCTATGCTAATAGCTGCGTACACCCACGCAGGCACACTTGCATCTACTTATTCTGAGTTACATATGTTTATAGGCACTTCTTTGGGATTACATGTGCCTTATTCCTTATGAAAGTACCACTTTGATGGATTCCGGTTAACGGACCCATGCGAACGCGGTCACCTTTACATGTATAAATGTTGGCTTTACAGCACAAAGGCATCCATTACACAATTAATATGTGCTATAGTCGTACTTGAACCGGGAATGTCTTTACGTTGGGTGGATGCTGTAACCACTACACTATTGTTGTTCTGGCTTATTTATAGGTATACCCATGGTTCATAGCTACTCTGACATACGCCTCACCGCTTCCTTTACACAGCAGGCATCCATTCTCCTGCTGGGAAAACTGCAGTACTACAATTAGGACATTCCCTGTTTCCTACTGCTCTGGACCCATGCTGCATGTCTACTCACTCCAAGGATATTCAGAACTCCTACACTTATAGTCCTCGCACATATGTTTATTTGATTGTCAGGGTGTTCATATGCTGGTCCGGGTTTAGGCTCGGCCATCTGGTGACTAGAACTGCCCTGGTGCTGTTCAAAGATCAGATGTAGCACATGGACAGAGTTAGTCCAGATTTTAACATTCTACCTGTGTTTACAGAAGCAGGTGTTTGGGCACCTCTGACCACATTATTGGGTCGGCGCTACATAATTTAGGGCGGGGAGTGGTTCCACTACATAATGCAGGTTGGGGGGTGGTTTCCACGTGTTTCCCTTCCCATTTGACTATTTCATTCATTTATAGATGCAATGAATATTATTCTGGACATCTGTTATAAATTCACTACAGGTATACAATAGTCCTGTCAACAGATGTGACAGTTGGTTGGTGTACTTATGTGTACGGACCTCTGTGATACTTGGGGACTCGTTTCTACAGTGACAGGGACAAGGCTATGACAACTCAGGGACAATCATGGACACTTCTACCATATTAGTACTATTAACTTGGAACGTGTTGACAGATTCGTAATACTACTAATTTTCTGCAGTTAAATGCATCTATTACTCTTCATTGCTGTAAGTAGTCATTCTCATTCAACACCTTTCCCCCAAAGGTCACTGGCTTTGTGAGTGGTTAAGAAGCTGGCCAGTTATTGTGCGAATGCTCTGACCATTGGTAGCATTGACATTGTCATATGTACAGGTTGGGATGTATTCTGGGGACTAGGGTTGCCACCTTTTCAAATGGCCAAGATGGGACATTTTCAGAACACACATCAGATTTTACAAGCTGACACATACCCACGGTCAGTACAAAGGATAGAACATTACTTATTTGCCTACATAAAAGCCTATTGTTGTACTGGTTTAGTTGCTTATTCTGTTTCTTGCAACATTTAGGTATTTTAGATACTGAAATAATTATTTTCTGCAACTATTACATAACATATGGGGCATAATTATGTCCTACAATCCCAGGACATTTGCCATTTGTAATGTATTTTGTCAGGACACAACTGTCCAAAGAGGGACTGTCCCTCGCAAAGCGGGACAGATGGTAACCCTACTGTGGACACCAGATTGTTTGGGCCAACACATAGCCACGGTCAGTGCAGGTTTAGAACATTCATTGTTTCCTAACTGTGAGCCTTATACCTTTGGCACTTTTATTGTTTGCCTGTTTCTTCTATGAATTATGTTTATTCTATCCTGACGTGACCGCTTTAGGCAACTGTTAGATGCAGTATGGTACATAGTTATTTCCTACAATCACAGGACATTTGGCATTGTATCATTGTTGGTCAGGTCACACCTACACACACATTAATTGTCCCTCACACAGTGGATCAGGGGGTATCCTGTTTACATCAGTGCCTTCATCACCCTTATACCATGTGCCACTATGCGAATGTATGCAATATATTCTCTCGCTTATTTGTGTCGGGACACGTGCGTCACGGGCAGGTGTTTGATCCTGGGTAGTAAGTTCTGCATGACCATCTAGGGCTGGACAGTCTCGTGCACCACTACTGCACATTCCAACTTGTGTCCAGATATCTACAGGACTGGACTTCGTGTCTTCATACCTATTCTAATGTTTACACAGGTTACTTATCCCATGAGGGTATCCCAAAAATTGAACAAGACCAAAACAAGACAAATATTGACCATTCTTCTGGCATTATGAAAATGTGCTGGGGGTTTTACATGCAAGGGATACATAGTTTGCAATCCTGAAACTGCCTAGGGTGACACTACTTACTACATATGCATGGTGGTCAGTATGTGTAGATGTGGCTGCACCAAACCAGTAGGCCAAGTATGGCTGGATTTGGTGGACATTCAGGTATGGTAGCGGGTTGTGTGCTGTGGAGGGGATGCTGGGAAGTCCATTATGCATCCAGGTGTGTTGCATTTGATATGGCCAGTTCCATCAGGACCAATCTGTGGGTATGTGCCAGTGACATGTCTATACATTTGTATCGCACATTTTAATATTCATATGTTTGTGGGATTGGGTTCTACAGTATGGCCTGTCTGGTTGTATTGCAGATGTGTATACATGTTTTTGTGTTTCTTTCTGCTTCACCCGCTGCTCCCTTCTACACCTCCAGTTCACCTATTCTGCATACGACACAGTGTCACCTTGGAGGATTATACTATTACCCATCCCCCCACACACATATTCCTGACACTCCATCCATCACTGCTTTGGTTGATGGCCCATGACACTGTTAAGGTAACACATTGCATACCCTACATATGTCAGGTACCTGTATGGTTGAGTGGACTACCCTGCCATGTTTGACTTTCTACATGCTATACCTCACGCACATAGGTGCACGCCCATACTTAACTTTCATGACATGGTTGGTATACCCGGGTAATACCCGTTCAACTGTGACACATCCTGACAAGTTCGGCTTGGACTGCTGATGTGCGGATTTTGGCCGACTGTTCTAATCATTGGTAGGCTGCCACCTTTTCCTATGTCCAGGATGAGATATATTCTGGACACATATCTGAATGTACTGGACAACACGTACCCACAGTCAACGGTATGGATAATACTGTTCCTTTTAGCCTACATGTTGCCTTATTGTTGTAGCAGTTTATATGCTCCTTCTGTTTCGTTTACATGCTTATTCTATTTCCTGTCACATTTGGTATGTGAAATACGAACATACCTATTGTATGTGACTATTACATGCGTTGTAGGATATAATTCGGTCATACAGTCGCTAGATATGTACATTTATCATGTTTTTTGTTATGGACACATCTGCCCAGCTGTGTACCCTCCCTCACAATATGGGTCAGCTGGTGACCCTGACCATTGGGCTGGACATACCTGTTGGTGGCGCGCTAACATATGATGCGTTTCACTTCCACTTGGTATAACTATCTACACTGTGTTGGACTACGGACACATGGTTTTCAATGTAATTTGTTTGCGGGATAGGGACCCGTTATTCCCTACCATGCATTTGTGTTTGCTTCTTCATTTTGTGTTCGCAAGAACTGTCTTGCATGCTTTGCATATGTTTCAGTATCCACGGACAGTGACAGATGTGATTACTATTGCTTGCAAATTGTTATATGCAAGCATTTTAGGTTGCACGTCGACAGCTGACATTTCCATGCCTCCGTGTGGCACTTCAACATGCCCTATGCACTCACGCTCCTTTCCTATGCACGTGGCTGTGACGGCAGCACACCTACATTAATATGTATTTGACACTACTGCGCCATCTTCATGCTGCATGGTTGGCGCAAGCCTAACGCCAGCCTTGCGCCGAGCTATATGAATCCCGGGGTACTTCTATTTTGCAGTGAGTAGTCTACAGTTGGGCTGCCTTAAATTTCATCCTCTAGTAATAGTTTCCACTCAACTACATCAACATTTATGAATTACAAAACATTCTCTCTTGCATAATTCTCCATATCTGGACTCTTCCAGATATGCAGTGGAATATGCTGGTGGTCTATAACCATGGGAATGTTTTGTGAATTATGTAGGATTGTGGTATGTAGCTTCTACTGTGTAGCAGCAGTATGCAGCTATGTACCTTGTTTATAAAAAACTCACTTAATATTTAAATATGTAATCTTTTACTAGTTATCTGTGATCATTACTGCAATAGCCTGTCACAGTCAGAAATGTTTCCAATTGAACAATTGCTGCTTTTGTCAGTTATTGCTCATGGTGAATAATTAAAGTCATTACATTCATCAGAGAAGGCCTTTATACATGATCATTGCATTGTTGAGGTATTTCTCACACACACATTGCTACCATTGGACCCTAATGCATTTTGTACACATTTCAGTAATATGAAGTTAATTAAAGATGAAAATTTGCTTTACCATCTATATTTTAATAGAAATTTCTGTTTCTCAAAATAAATAAATAAATAAATAAAAATGAACACTGTTCAAACTTAAATAAAAAAGAAAGAAATTGCATGCTACCAAAAAAAAAAAAAAAAAATACAAAAAAATAAACTTTCTGTTTCTTTCAGTGCATTTCCTTGCCTCTATCTGAATATATTATTCTTGATCTTAGTCTCTCTTCCTTAAATACTTATCAGTGTTTCTTGGTTTACTGACTTATGGAATCATCTTTCCAAATAAATATCCATACATCGGCTTGACTGTCGCTGCCCTTGGAACTAACATGTGGAATGTCTGAACCCAATCAGCATGCTGTTTAACTGCTTCCCCCATGGAATTTCTTTGATATTTGCAATTCTCAAAGCTTTCCCTAAGTTCTCATGTATCTCGTCTCCTTAACACTTGGTTATGGCTGTAACAAATTCCCTCGACTGTGCATTTTTTCTTACATTTCAGAGAACTGTTTGAATGAGGAGGCCTTTATTATTGTTTATAGCTGCTGGTGTTTTGAACCTTATAAAAATATTGTTCTAGACTGGAGTTACATTGACCGATGTGGATAGAACAGGCATCACAACTGGAAATCATAAATACTCAAGCACAGGTAAGTAGCCTTTTTTGTACTCTATCTAAACCCTACACTAATATTCATCCATGCTGCTTTACATAATTCAGACATCTGGAGAGGTGCACCCTTGTCTTGCTCAGTGTTAGTCATGAAAAGTTATTTTTTCAGTAATAGTTACTTACACTGTAAATTTAATTAATTTTACATCATTTTATATGGATTTCTCATGTCCCTTACTAGTCTTTCTGGTAGTCATTGTATAATTAGCACTATTGAAAAAATACAAAACTGGACCACCACAATAAAATAATAAACTTTTAATCCAGAAAAAATTGATAAGCGCTTTTACATATACACTAGGTACGCTTCTTCAGATCTCAAAATACAACAAAAGCTTCTTGTCTTAAATAGTATACATAAATTCAATTAGAAGCATTAATTAATCAATTATTCAATTAATCAATCAAGTGTTAACTCACATTTCTTACTGGACTATAAAGTCTGAAACAGTACAATCAAGTAAACCAACTTAACTGATCAGTGTTATGTTATAGAAAGCACTTGCAATTTAACATTTAACAAATCACAATAACAATATCATTAGCACTATAAATTCATGTGACTTTGCTTTATGATATTGCAAAGGCAAGATCCAATATCCATTTCAGTGTATAGAAATTGCCTTTGTTCCTCTGTAATTATCTTTGCTGTCATAAAGCAAAATTTTATTGGGAGAGGCACAACTGAATGTTTATATTCTAGAGCTAGTTTCAGTTTTGTTTTGAAGTTAAAATTTTCTGCAGATTTAGCTGAAGGTTTAACTTTTAGCATATGTCATTTTCTATAAAAATGTATATTCATCTCTCAAAGTTTTATTGTTTTCTGTCCCATCCCAACATTCCTCTGATACATGTTATATTTGTGACCTTCTACACCATGTCTTTATGTTTTCTTGTCTTCATACTTTTATCACTGCAATGTGATCCAACAGTTTTGCTGAATGTCACTTAACTGCAATAAAGTAGTTCGATGTTCTTTGTACTTTGCACATGCCTTTATTTTATCTAATTATTGAACTCTGTGTGGTAATTGTTGCCCATAGTACATACATACTGACTGGTTGATTTCCATCTTGCTGTCATTGCATTGTTATATGCCTTACTTATGTACTTGGTATAGTTTTATCTGAGGGGTCCTGTATTGGAGCAGTACAAACTGGACATGCACAATACCTTTCCATTGATGAATGCTGGGTGGCCATGTCTCTGGCAATATGCTTTCTGTGCTGTGCCTCCAGTCACATGGCTATTGCTGTGCCTTTTATAAATATGTGCACACCCTGTACATGTACATGCACATTTCTGGGTGTATATATCATACTGGAAAGACATCAGTCTGTCAAACATTGTGGATATGTCTGCTTACTGCATATGTGTGCTATGCAGTTCTTAAGGTTGTTAGTGGAGACATATTTTATGTAATGTGTGTAGTTTTTTTCACTATTATTCCTATTGCCTACCTACCATACATGCAGATTTGAATTACAACCCACTACAACAGGGCACATATAGACTACGAAGACCACTAACATAGAATCATATGGTTCACAGATTAGCACTGTAGATGTGACCAGAGCATAAGTAATGCTGTCACATGTTCAGACAGTAATTGTCACAGCATTTCATTTAGTAAGGAACACATTTCTGATTACCATGCGATACATACCATTGAGTGACCATTCGATTAGTCCAGCATTACATATGCTGGAATTAAGGTTTAATATCTTGCATTCTAGTTATTGGATTCTCTGCTATTTGTCAAACCGATCAATGAATTGGTTATTAACTGACCTTGCTTTTTTGTTACAGAATGTTGTTAACTTTGCTATCCAGTCATTGCTGTTAACTGTCATTTTGTCAATGATGTTTATGCTAGTATATTTACATTATACACTAACTGTCCTACTGTTTCTTCATATTCATATGTGGAAATGTAGACAGTACCACATTGTTTGGTACACTGTACCATAGATTACCTGCACATACATAAGTACTATGCAAGAATGCTGCTTTGTACTATTCCATTGTTTTGTTTTAGTATTGCATTATCCTGCATGTGTAAAATAAACTGTACTGCACCACTTTTTGGCACAGTAGGTATTACACTTTACCCTTATAAACATTTATGAATTCTACCTAAAAAATGTTATCACCCAGTCTGTACTGAGTATAATTACAGCTATGGGCTTACATTTCTTTTGCTTTAACTTGTCATCTTTGTGAATTCCTAATAACACATTACAAATCGGTTATTTTTCAGACTATGTTAAGTACTGCGTTTGGTAAGGAAATTAGTTTTAAAACTGCTTTCAAGGTAAGAATTACCAGAAAAAAGAAAGTGAACAGAGCTTTGAAAATAAAAGCATAACAGATGTTGCTGCAAGACAGGGAATTTCAAGGGAAAATGCACTCCTTACTGGTGACTCAAGAGGGAAAAACCAGCAGCTAATGATTACTTGTGATAAGCCAGAAGGACGCAGGAAAAGTCTGTTTGTACAATGCAATGGCTACAAAAGGTCATGTTTCTTCTGCAACAAGTGACATTCCTTTCCTTTTCTTTCACTTTCTTAATAGTGCTCATGAGCATTCCCCTGAAGATTTCTCCTGGCTTCTCAAAACAATGTCTTAGTCACTTGCATATGCTTTCTGTTTATGGCCGCTTAACATCGGGGAAATTCATTGCCATTAATAAAGCAATGGCCAGACATATGTTTTAAATTTGAATTTGAAGGCAGGCTGAAGTGTCATTTAACAATCTGACATTACATATGAGTTTTGTACATTTTGTCAAATGGGTTGGCAAAATGGTAAAAATCCATAATATAAAATCAGATTTTGTCAGACCAAATACCAATGATATGTTCTAAATTATCCATTTATTCATTTATGTATTGCTCAACTGATTGATTGCTGTATGGGTTCTAACTTCTCACTTATAAAAAGAAAATTTCATATAGAAGTTTCATAGGTGCTTACTATGTTCTGTTAAACTGTTTATATTAACAATATGCTAAGCAGTCCAAAACTGATTGTACTGTATGGACCACCACAATTAGGCTCCAAAATCAGAAGAAAGATGAATTTGTTAAGTTCTTAATACCCGATCTTAACAGCATATGGGGGATGCTTAAGACAAGCTTGTTAAGGACATGTAAGGGCTGTTAAAGGCTGACATTTGTGCTAAAGACAGAATGTACAGTGCTGGTCAGCAGACAACAGAGACAGAAGGTAAAATAGATTTTAACAGCTGTTAGAACTTCACTCTGGTCACTCTTAAAATGTGTGGCAGAACTATGGGCCAGATTCACGAAGGCTTGCACGGAGTCTAAGAGTAGAGTAAGACTCCATGCAGCCAACATGTCTGCCGAGCGAGCCAGGAACAGCTGGTAGGGGCGTGCAACAGAGCTCCTAAAACGACTCTTACACGGATAGGGCAAGGATATGCAAATTACCTAATTTGCTGCTGAACGGTATGCAAATTAGGTAAATTTGTGATTCAGGAAACCCTAACCTGTCCGAGTAAGAGTAGTGTTATTTGCAGAAATGTACTCCGTTGACAACTGAGTACGTTTCTGCAAATAGCAAAACGGAGCCGTGACAGCTCCAAAAAAAGGACGCATCCAGTCGAGGAAGCATGCCAATGGCCAAAAATATGGCCATTGGCAATGTCCACCGATGCAAAAATAAAATAAATTAAAATAATTTTTTTCCCGATCGCCGATGTTTAAGCATAGCGCAGCGCCGCACAACTGCGGTGCGCTGTAAAAACCAGAAAACCAATAATTAAAAAGCAGAAATGTGGATTTCACAGTAATCCCTAATATACAATGCAAGGGAATGGCAGTCCAAAGACAACATGGCTACCGAGTAAAGGTTGCTAAGGGGGAAGCTCAGTCTAAGAGTTGTAACCAAGCATTAGTAGGCATTCCTATGCAAATGAGGGTAAGGATAGTGAATCCCAAGTTTACATAGCAAAAGAGCACAGTCAGTGTAGTGTAGGAGTAGGATAAGGGGTATAACAGAGTAGAAGATAGGTGACATCATAAGGGGGGTATGTCTAAGAGAAGTGAAGCTCATTGGAGTAGAGTGTCATGTGTCTGCTGTCAGATAGTAATCACTGGAAGAGGTGTGTCAACAGGTACCCTAGCTAAAGGCAAGAAATTGAAGGTATATGCCGTGAACAACACCAAAGTTTCTTGTAGAAATGCCTGCACTGTGTATGCGCGCATGTGCGAGCCTGTAAAACCGATTAAGCCTGTGTGCTCACGTGTGCGGCTGTCTGCGCGCGTTTAAGCCAGAGTAAACAAGTGTAAGGATGTTGAAACCCGTGTAAGCGAGTTTGTGCCTGTGTTTGTGCGTGTTAACAAGAATAAGGAAGTTGTAGTCCGTGTAAGCATGTGTGCACGCGTGTGAGCTGGTGTGCATGTGTTTGCACTTGTTTGCGCGGCGCTGCCCCCTGAGGAAACAGAAAGGGAAAAGGAAGCACAACAAATAGTAGGAAGTTAACCAGGGAGTACTAGCAGAGCTAGCAGGTGAAAATAATCAGAATTAGGCAATTACACAGGCAGTACACTAGCCCAGCCCAGCCCAGCACTTAAAACTCAGCAAAAAACATTCCAGTATGTTTTTCTCAGACACACTGCAACCCTGCAGTAAGCTAATAGAAGTGAAAACTGAAAAAGCTTTACTGAGACAAAGAAATGTTAGGGGCTGCCATTGCTGTTATAAGGCGACATATGCAACATGCTGAGGGTGGTGACAATGCAAATGCTGCTGAGCAACCCACAGTGAGGAGACGGAGAAGAGTATACAGGCCTAGGGTAACCTACCAGGAGCTACATGAGCTGTAGATAGTGGAGCGCTATAGAGTGGACAGAGACCTCATGCAGCAAATTGTTGTGCTGTGCAGGCCATGCCTCACACACAGAACCAACAGAGGGGAACCCATCCCAGTGGAAACCAAGGTATGTGTTGGCCTAAGAATATTAGCAACAGGTACCTTCCAGAGACCAACTGGTGATATGATGGGGATTCCACAGGCATCAGCATCCAGGGTACTGCAACAGTTCCTGAATGCCATGTCAGCACATGTTGCTGATCATGTATATTTCCCCAATTCCCGTGAGGTATTGGCCAGCAATATGCATCTCTTCCAGCAAATAGCGGAATACCCTGAGGTAGTGGGTGCAATAGACTGCATGCACATTCACATCAAAGCACCAGCTGTTGAGCGGGGTAGGGTCTACTACAACCCCAAGGGTTATCCCTCCATCAACTGCCAGGTCATATGTGATGCCCAGGGCATAATAATGAATGTGTGTGCTGGCTGCCCTGGAAGCTACCATGACTCCCATATCTGGCATCTGACACAGCTGTACCAGACATTTGCCAATGGGGACATCCCTCATGGTCACCTAGTGGGGGATGCTGGATATGCACTTGAGCCGTGGCTGATGACACCCATCAGAAATGCACACACACCTCAACAGGAACAACGTAATGAGGCACACGCACAAACACAAAATGTAATTGAGCGTGTGTTTGGGCTGCTCAAGTCATGGTTACAGTGCCTGGACACATATGGTGGAGCCTTGCAGTACTCACCAACTACATGTACCCAAATAGTCATGGTATGTGCTATGCTACACAATATGAGCCTGTGAAAACAGCTGCAGCAGGAGCAGCATAGGGCTGGGCACAACAGCCCCCCACCATTGCCAAGACCATCACAGGCAGAGCGTGACTCGGTGGAGGAACAACCTGAGCCTGCCGCAGTAGGCAGAAGGAGGTGTGCCCAGTATGCTTTGGCATTGGCAAGGAGGCAACGCATAGCATATACACCTGCTCAGTAGGAACCCTGGAAATGATACCTCTCTCCAACTCGCACATATAGTAAAAGGGATGCCTAACTTGACACTACCTGTTAACAAACATGTATAGGGAGTGTAAAATGTGCATCCGACATAGGCAGCCCTGCAGCACCACCTGAGACATGATTGATATGTGTTAAGCAATATAAAGCACTGCCAAACAGCTCTCACCACTATTTATTATATGTAAACAAAATTGCACACACTAAGTAGCACAACTACAGGCAATGTTGAGCAATATTGTGCACTGTCCAGCAATGTTGTTCAACATTGAGCAATGTTGTGCAAATCTGGTCAAATGTGGGCATAGTTCAGCAAAAGCAGGTTAACATGTTCATATTTGCTTCACGTTTCTTGAAGCAGTCTGTTCTGGCATGTATGAAAATATGAAGCAGTGACAGTTCTCGAACCCAGGATACACTGCACTATAGTCATAGTATAGAACCACTAAACCATGACAGTATGTCAATGGGCAGCGTGTATGAAAAAATGTTGATAAGTCAATGCTAAGTATCTCATGGAAACCTTGCAGGCATAGCATAATCCCTGTCGAGTTAAGACACAAAGGTGAATCCTGCAGTAATAATATAACCTGATATTCAACACACATATAGTATAAATGTTAATATTGGTAATGTTCACACACATCAACAAATGTAGTGGACCTCAGACAGCAACCTACCGCAAGGTCACACTGGGCATGCTCACACACTTGAATATATGAGACAAATGTCAGGCAGCAAAACACTGAAAGTCTGAACTGGGCATGCTCACACACTTAGGGCAAGTTTGAGTACAGCAGTGGGCCACACATATCCCTTAGTTGCACGTGTCAACCCAGGAACCTCGCACTATTCACCAATCTGCCATGTGCACACAGTGATATGACAACAGACACATATATAATATAGTGAAATCCTGTCACAATCAAATATGTTATGCAGATACTTAGGTTGTTCATAGAAAGTGGTAAAGCAAAGAAGAAACAAAACCTGCAATCAGTACCATCACTGAACAATGTGCATCCCGAACATTAGCATAGGTTCAGAGGTTGACACTAGGCTATCTGCCCTAGGGTATGTAGAAGCCTAGCCACAGTGTGTTTGTATTTTGCAACCCCGCTAGATCAGTAGACTGTGCCTGTTAATAGCAGGTCACACAAGATATCTCAAATATGTTCATTTCATTCTGCCTCTATCCAGCAGGGACCCATAACATATCCCAGGGCTAAACATATGATCACCCATCCACCTGTGAAGATGTCAACTGTAGGTGGTCAGCGTGAGTCTGTGCATATGTGGGACTGTGATCACATTCCTGAGTGAGTGGAGCCTCTGTGATGGGAATCTGCCCCTCCAGCATGTCCTATTAACATCATTGCTGATGTACCTGTACCTGGAGCATGTAGCTGTAAGGGACTTTGATATCCTCATGTGGAGCCTGTCCATCAATGCTGTGATGGACATGGCTTCAAACAAAAGGCACAGACTGCATCCAAGTAGGCAGTAAGCAACTGAGGAGAGCTGGGGTCACCATAGCCAAACTGTGCATACCATCTTTGTGAGTCCCTAGATCCACTTGGTTATGTACATTTGTGTACATTCCAGTTGCTGCAGGTGTTGGGTAAGGTACATCCGAAATGGGGCATTATATCCAAGCATGTGCCTGATGAGTATAGGGTCACAATGACCCCACCTGATCTGGATGTAAAACTGTATGGGATAAGGTGGGCTAAATAGAAGGTATGTTCAACAACATTGGCAACGTGAATGTCAAAGGCGAGAGTACTAAGTATTCCTGTCCCCAAACCACAAGTCACACACACTGTACATGATATATCATCACCTATGTGGTAATGTGTGGGCACGATGTTGCTACCAAAGGTGATGACTATGCATCTAAAGGAAGATAGCTGTAGGCCATGGCTCTGGCACCATCTCTGTGAGACCCTTTCTGAGGATGCTTGTGCCAGCTGTAGAGTCGATTATGGCACACAGTTTGCAGTCATCTGCAAACATGGTCAGCCATATTCCTCCTGTGTTAGCCAGTACGTCTCAGAAATATTTACAGAACAAGAGAGGTCCCAGGACTGAGCCCTGTGGGATGCCATGTGTAACTGGTGTATAGTCAGACATGGCACCTGCAATACTGACCATGTGTGTGCTATCCATGATCTAGTTAGCAATCCATCTTGTGACATATGTGTAGATATTGAATCTGGTGATCTAATGTATAAAGGCCGAGTGGGGTATTGTGTAGAACTGGTGTGTGAGCTCCAGCTAGGCTGTGTGGACAACCCCCTGTACGTCTATGGACCTGTTAACTGTTTAAACACATCAAACAGGTGCAAGAGGCAAGATCTGCCCACAACAAAACCAAATTGTGTAGGATCCAGTGTCTGTAGGTTCACAATGTGTATGTGTATGTGTTCCATGATGATACACTCCATAGCTTAGCAGACCAGGATAGTTAGGCATATATTGGGATAATGTCCAGGGTCCCTTGTGGCACCAGCACTGTACAGCGGGTACACCATAGCTGTATGCCATTCCATGGGTACATATCTGCAGTAACTGTGATATTGAACAGTGACATAATGTGAGTGTGAAGTTTGTCATGAATCTCGTGTAAGCCGCAGTCCAGGACACCATCTGGTCCCACTGATGCTGTGTTGTCTGCTATGGAGAGGGCAGCACACACCTGTTTTTCTGTGATATCAGGGAGGCTACACCCTGTTGTGATGGACATGTGCACTGCAGGGGGGATGGTGGGGAAACATTCCCACTAAACCTGTTGTCCAGGATGTTCGCAATGTCAGTGGGTTTACTGTATCATTTGTAATTATGCAGTGATTCACAGCATATCTGCAAGTTCCCACCCAGGTCCCTGACATAACTAAATAAGGCCTTGTGATTGTCCATAGTGTCTGTTGCAAGTATCCGTTAGAAGTGGGCCTTAGATGAATCAACAAGTGATCATAGCTATACCATAGTACTGATCAGAGATGCCTTCCTGATTGTGATTGTGCTCTATAATGTAGTAGCCTCCTCCTGTCCTTGTATAGCTCATTAATGGCCGTGGTCCACTAGACAGGTCCCCTGCCTTTAGGAGTGAGTCTTGTAGTTATCTGGGATAGCATGATCCATGTATTCCAGTAGTTGTCCATAGAATGGGCTTGTAAAGGATTACGTGGTCTGAGCCATAATTAACACTGTCCCAGGGTCATTGAGGGATACCACCTCAGTTTGTACAAGTGTGACGTTTGCTCATGAGAAGTACATCACTGAGATCACATAGGATGTGTGTGTGTATGGGATATGTATGTCTAGTGAGATGAATGTTTGTTCTGACCTTAACAATGATGGGTATACCTCTAGTGTGGAACATAGAGTCCCCATGTTGGTGATGATCAGGTCCCACATGTTTTAACCCCCTGTGGTTGTGGTGACCAGGTCTACCATAGTGTAACAATCCTTGCAACTGTTGTGCGAGGGTGTCAGTGCTTGAGTAGTATTCACAGTCAATGTTTGTGTATTTGAAGTCACACAATATAATGGTGTTTGGTGAGACCTTCACATTCCCCAGTATTCCCAGGAATAACGAGTGTTGTTCCCAAATTTGGGGGTGTGGTCTGTAGCAGTCTACAAACTGAAATGCAGTTTGGCCCACTGTCAGTTGCACATGTACGTTCCCTGATGCTTTGTGCAGTGCTACCAACCCGGAGGTGTGTGTATGTTTGATGTATATGGATACCCCCCCCTATTGTTGTTGTCCGGTCCGAGTCTTGTGTCCGAAAACCATGGTATGAAGTAAAACCTGTTAGTGCTGCTGTGCTTTTGTGAGCCTGAACCAGGAGTTTGTTACTGCACATATATCGACAGACTCCATACTGATGTGAGTCCTGAGTGCATGCATTCTGAGGGTTAGACATCAGTTGTTGAGCACCATCACTCTCCGTTTCCTTTACCCTGTAATGTCTATGGCTGTGGTTATGTCTTTTGAGCCTCGATTCAAACAGCCACTATGTGTGTGTCAAGAGCCTAAGGCAGTCTGTGAAAGCCTAGGGGTGACAGGTGCATGGCGTCCATAGCGAATGTATGTGGCATGTTGAGCATGTAATCCCAGGCTGACAGACACTGGATCCCCTGTGAATGACAACAATATGTTAGGCAACTGTTAAAAGTGATGATTTCGTCTGTATACTGTGACATAGTACTTCGTGAGGGTAAGATGCTACACAAGGTCAGGGTCATACCGGCCTGGGCTACATGATCAGAGAGCTCCTCTATGTCTCTTGTCATGTAGTCCAGGGAGGAATGTCTGAGGGTTTACACACCAGCATGGTCAATGATGGAGCCATATTTGTACTTGCAGTGGACTGACAACAGTGCATGTGTCATGTGGCAGATCCTGGCACCCGACACACAGCACAAAGTGACCTTCACCTTGTTCAGCCTGGTGAGTGGGATGTCAGTGTGACCGACAATTACAGTCACATAATACAAGTGTATGAGGTGTGTTGTGTAGGTCTAAGGGCAGTGACTGTGTGGCACAATGACTTTGTGAACTATGTTATATGTGTGTATGGTTGTGTGTTAGCAGTTGTTTGTGTGTCTGCTTTGGATGTCTCTGCTGCTTAGGCAGAGTATATTTAGATGCTCCAAGTATGTCTTTGTGTGTCAATGTATATGGTTTGCTGTTGTCATAGGTCCATGTGCGACTGGATTTGGGGTGTGTGTGGTTACCTTCACCACCTGATAGACTGTGCCAGTCATGGCTTGGGAGAGCTCAGCCTCCTGTCTGTCTATACAGTTGCACCTCTCACATATATTTGAGTTTGTTGGTAGGAGGACAGTGTTCCCTGTGTACACAAGGCAGTTGTAACAATGCGTCAAAATTTCAATATGCACCAGCTGGACTGGAGAGTACACACGAAACCGACCTTTGGACATGCCAGGATATAATGATGACATACACTGTCGACTGATCACAAAGGATCAGTAGTGTGTGAAGTGTGTAAAAGAGTATAACAGGGGTTTAGTGTTAAGGTTTGTTGTTGCTGTGGAAAGATAATCGGCAAAGGAGTACAGACAGAAACATTGCACCTCCTTCAGCTATGTCAGAAATATCGATGTACAGTCATATATGTCCTGAGTCAGGGTCATCTGTACCTGACTGACAATGTTGACATCCTGTCAGATAGGCCCATACATACATACCCACCTCCCAGTGACAAAAGGCCCTAGCATCATACCAGGAGATATCACATGTAGAATGTGTAAACTGGTCCTCCCAATGCCAAATGAATCCCATCACGTGGATAACATTGTTTTCCCATATGTGTCATAAGTGAACAACAGGACAAACAGACTCTGCACCTGAACAGTCTGTTGAGCCTCACACTCTACAGGATCTTACACCACTGAATGTGTTACAGCAACATGTGGCACACCCCACAAGTGTTGGTGCACAACACACCATGGGAACTATAGTTCTATAAGCCTACGAAGTCCGAAATGCTAGTCCATGGAGTCCATCATGATTGCAGTCAGGAACAGAGCTATTGTAAACCGACAAACACACAACCCAAACGTCTGTGGTATGTTAATGAGCACATCATGTTGCCCAAACCTGCTAGATTTCTTGCAAGGCAGCCACCCAGGACATACATCACTGAAAGGAGCAACACAGGTCCCACATAGACTTTGAATAGCCCTTTACCAACATCACAGACACATGTTGTATCCACAAAACCAACAATCCGTGCATGAATATGTATTGTCATATGAAGGAATGGTAATTTGTCCACAGATAGATCACACAAGCTATGAATTGTGTATTCCTGTTCAAGATGTTCACACCTGCTGACCCACAAGGTTCATTCCTGGGATTGCATAACACTAAGTGCACACACATTACCATGTCCAGTCTGATGATGTCAGCAACCTACAAATATAGCATGTGAATAGAAACCACACAGTAAAGCATGAATAAAAACCACACAGTAAAGCATATAGCATGTCATGTTAATGCGTATCTCACTATTTTCGTAACATAGTTAGGTAGGGGTTTGAATCCTGCAATTGCTGAGTGTGTGTGAGATTGGCTTTGAGGGGAGTAGCATTTTTGGAGACTGTGGAAACACATTAGGAGTGGTGAATACCTTTATGCCAAGTGTAATGATGTTAGCATCCTACAAATACAGCATTGGAAAGGAATGCTCCCAGTAAAGCAAATAGTGCATCATGTTAATGCGTATCTCACTAGTGTCATAACATAATTAGGTAAGGGTTTGAAGCCTGCAAATACTGAGTGTGAATGTGTTTGTGTGAGATTGCCTTTGAGAGGAGTGGCCTTTTTTGGAGACTTTGGAAACACATTAGGAGTGGTGAATAGTGAATACCTCTTTGTCAAGTGTGATGATGTCAGCATCCTACAAATACAGCATTGGAAATAAACGCTTCCCAGTAAAGCAAATAGCGCATCGTGTTAATGCGTATCTCACTTGTGTCATCACATAGTTAAGTAGGGGTTTGAATCCTGCAAATGTTGAGTGTGAATGTGAGATTTCTTTTGAGAGGAGTGGCCTTTTTGGAGACTGTGGAAACACATTAGGAGTGGTGAATACCTCTTTGCCAAGTGTGATGATGTCAGCATCCTACAAATACAGCATTGGAAATAAATGCTCCCAATAAAGCAAATAGCGCATCATGTTAATGCGTATCTCACTAGTGTCATAACATAGTTAAGTAGGGGTTTGAATCTTGTAAATGCTGAGTATGAATGTGTTTGTATGAGATTGTCTTTGAGAAAAGTGGCCTTTTTGGAGACTGTGGAAACACATTAGGAGAGGTGAATACCTCTTTGCCAAGTGTGATGATGTCAGTATCCCACAAATACAGCAGTGGAGAGTAAAGCACCCAGTAAAGCATATAGTGTGTTGTGTTAATGTGTATCTTACTAACATCATAAAATAGTTAGGTAAGGGTGAATCCTATACATGCTGAGCGTATGTGTGTGTGTGTGTGTAATCCTATGAGAGAAGTGGCCTTTCTTGAGAATGTGAAAACACATAGAAAGAGGTGAATGCCTGGTTTGATGATGTCAATAGCGCATCATGTTAATGCGTATCTCACTAGTGTCATAACATAGTTAAGTAGGGGTTTGAATCCTGCAAATGCTGAGTGTGTTTGTGTGAGATTGTCTTTGAGAGAAGTGGCCTTTTTGGAGACTGTGGAAACACATTAGGAGAGGTGAATACCTCTTTGCCAAGTGTGATGATGTCAGTATCCCACAAATACAGCAGTGGAGAGTAAAGCACCCAGTAAAGCATATAGTGCGTCATGTTAATGTATATCTTACTAAAATCATAACATAGTTAGGTAGGGGTTTGAATCCTATACATGCTGAGCGTGTGTGTGTGTGTCTAATCCTATGAGAGGAGTGGCCTTTCTTGAGAATGTGAAAACACAGAGAAAGAGCTGAATGCCTGGTTTGATGATGTCAGTATCCCACAAAAACAGCAGTGGAAATGAAAACTCCCAGTAAAACATATGGCGCATAGTGGTAATGCATATGAGTCTAGTACCACGACATAAGTAGGTAGGGTTTTGAATCCTGCAATTGTTGAGTGTGTGTGTGTGTGTGTGTGTGTGTGTGTGTGTGTGTGTGTGTGTGTGTGTGTGAGTGACACTGTTGAGCAAAGTGTTGTGCGTTTTGCTACTACTACTGTATGACATATCAGTAAAACAACAGTATGTGCATTGCACACTGCAGGTATCTGTGTGGCAAATACACATATGTACATATGACCTAAATTGGTAACTGTGTGGACAAGACATATATGTACATGTGACTTCATTCACGTCATAGGTGTGAAGCCTGCTGTCAACACGACTACATCTGTCACCATTGACAGTTTTTGCTGCTGCTTCTTGGACCGTAGCTCACATATGTATGTATGTATGTGACAAGTCCAGCCACTGTAGTGAGCTGTGCCCTAGGTCATCTGTGTCACACACACACATGACAGTTGTTATATAATAGTGTGAGTGTGGGTGTTTGCCTGTGGCATATGACAGACATGCCCAAACACAACACAGTCTGTCAATAATGTCCATTCATGGTGTCTGTTTGTCCAACACTGAAGAAGGCATAATTTTGCTGAAACTGGTCTGTTATTTTTATATTAAAATAAAGTCTGTTTATTTACTATCTGTTTTTGGCTGTATGCTTGACTGCTATCTCTGCTGGCCAACTGTGTTTTTCTATGGTATTTCTCGGCCATGCATCACTCACGTGCACAGCAATTGGTTTTGCCAGGTATACAACAACCCAGTGTATATGCATGCAGACACCTTATTACTTATGTGATACACTGAGGGACATCAGCATAGCTGTGGGGATGTGGATATCAAAGGACAGATGAAATCACATGTGGCTGTCTGTAACATTGGTACCCCTGCTACACATTGTGTCCTACTACCAATGTGGTACAATCAGGATACTATGTGTAGCAAATGTGGATGACTATGCTATTGTTGGATCAAAGCTTCACAACATGTGTTTGTCAACAGGTATGTGTCTGTATGATACCCTCATGGAAGATAGGTGTCTAATCCAGGGAATGCTTTGTAGGCAACTGTATGCATCACCAGATGTGGATGTACATATCCCTAGTGTGTCTGCGTGTACCTAGGATGGACACATGCCAAACAGGAGTGGTCACGAGAATGTGTGGTGGTCATTACCATTGGTAACTGGTATAGTACAAAACCAGAAAGATTCTAATGCTACTGTGTATCCTACAGCTGTGTGTCAGTTGTCAAGACATCATGTAACGATTTGTGAAAATCAGGATGTTGAGGTTATGTACACTACCAGAATGCTAACCAATGACCGATAGCAACAGTATCACCCACAGCATAGTGTCATACCATGTCACACACACACATGTGTACCCAAGTTGTGACATATGTGTAGTGACATGCATATTGGACACCAATAGGAAATATGAAGTATTAACACTGTGTAATACAGGGGATGTCACCCTTTACATGTGCCCACCATGCACATACATGCAAACAGTGCACCTCCACCATGTTCACAAATGTACACTTTGGAATCTGTACAGCACACATCATAGACGTTACATCCACTCAACAACACATGCTGCCAGTACCACACACATCAGCCAACTGTCACATGTATGGACAATCCATGTTTGGTATTAACACTGGTGTATACAAAACAAAATTGATAATCACTGATGGGATGCATCATGCCTGCTCAGATACACCTACAAGGATATCATTACCCATTACTGTTCACAACATGCTAACATTGCTATACTGCTAGTAGGTCACCCTGTGCACCGTGTTATCCTGTTCCTGCATCAATGTCACAGATGACAGGAGGGGGCACAGTTTCATCATATGCACAGGGTGTGTGGTTGTTTTCCAGAGCCCAACAATGACCCATCCAATCAACATGTATGTGTGTGTGTGTGTGTGTGTGTGTGTGTGTGTGTGTGTGTGTGTGTGTGTGTGTGTGTGTGTGAGGGACAACAGTACAGTATGGGTCAGTGTTGATGTGATGTGTGTGTTTATATGTTAGCCCTACGTGTTGGTAGTATGTGTGAGTGTCTGCATGCACACAGTACCCCCTTGTGGCTGCCAAATACGGGAGTTTGTGGAACAGCCACAGACTGTACCTGCCAGGCTGTACAGATCACTGTCTCCAGCCACAGACACAGTACCTGTGCCTGCCAGGGGTGACACGGACTGTATCGGGTACTAAGCCAGACTGAGTACTATCGTCAGAGGCAGAGGGATGTTGACTGGACCCATGTCCCTGCTGGGACTGGCCAGAGCCATGTGCACATGGTCGTCTCGGATGGTCTACCAACAGCCCAGCCACAACATTGCTGGGGCTGGTACTGGCACTACGGGAGCAGCTGGCACTTGGTTGTCATCCGCATCGGCTGCCAGCTGAGGATGTTGCTGGCATACGTCCATGTCAACGTCCCAGCCATCCTACACTGTCCTGGCACATGGACATAACATTGCGGAGGACATCTAGTGTCTCCCCCCAACGTCTATCAATGACATTGGTGTAATTGCGGATGGCACCAGCAAGGTCACGGATACTGTCATTGATCGCAGTGTTATGAGCCCTCTGCACCCTTAGTCTCTGCCTGGTGTACCGTTCCATACATGCCTGTGCTTGCATCACAGCCCGGAACATACCTGAGGTTGTGAGACCTGTGCGGGCATGCCTGCCAGGGGCATTATGCCCAGCGATGCTCCCACGAGAACCCCTGGACATATGCCTATGTGGCACCGTTCCGTGTGTCTGGGCATGGCTACTGTCTGGGGTTGCATGTGCCATAGATACCACACTTTCCTGGTCAATGCCTACTGTATGCTGTTCCTCACCTAAGGCCATTGGTTTTGAGGGATGTAATGGCAGTACGTATGTGTGCATAGATGGGGTGGAAAGCTGTGTACTGTCGATTGGTGGACCACCAACAGACCCTGTCAAACATGCCTGTGCCACTACACATGTATTATCATGGTCACTATTAGTGGCAGTGACCTCAGCTTCCCCGTTGCACCCATCCAACATTACCTCAGCACCTGTGAGAGGGAGACAGGAAGCACACTTTACCATCTGTACAGGATGTTCGCACACATGAACACATGCACACATGCACGCATGCACGCATGAACACATGAACACATGCACACATGCACACATGCACACATGAACACATGAACACATGCACACATGCACACATGTACACATGAACACATGCACACATGAACACATGAACACATGCAGACATGCACACATGAACACATGAACACATGCACACATGAATACATGAACACATGCACACATGCACACATGAACACATTAACACATGCACACTAATACACTACGCATTCAAGTTGACACGCACACACCAACAGCAATATGGAACATAGTCGTTATTGATGATGGTGGAGTACAGTATCACAATACAAAGAGTCCTCTCACATGTGTCAGCATGCAGGATGTGTGTTGCTCGACAGCATGCAGTGCGAGTGTAGAGAGTCCTTGCAGTTAACAGTATACATGTCATTGATGCATGTGTGTTGTTCTCTGATTGCCCTCACCCTGGTAGACAATGTGTACATGGACACAACATTGCACTGCAAGTCTGAAACACTTTCCAATGTCGTGTGCACCATCACTCATAGGTATACAAACCATGTCCGGATGCATACAACTATCAGGTGTCTAACGATGAATGCTTTGTGTAGTCCTGCAGGTACTGTAACTGGATGTAGTGTAGTACAATGAGCCATCATCAGGCAGCATCATGTGGTCACTCAAGGACACTGATGCATATCACACTGGCAACTATCTTGCTGTACCTGACCTGCACCACTTAGGCTACATTAAACAGTTCACAGACAGTCGTTGCATGGGCATGTCAGGTGTTTAATAGGGAACATTGCCTAACATGACTGTGTTGTGTGTTGACCCATGTCATACTGCCCCATGATAGGGCTCTACCCCCAGGTATAGTATGTGTGCTGTGTTGATGACATATGGGATACTGGAGTACGACCTTACAGCAGGTGTCTACATACACCATGTATATCATATTAACACATACTGCATATGACAAAGTGGTGTATGTTGTGTGCATGTGTATTGACAATGCCTATACAATGTCCACTACAGTGTACCCCACTTGTTTGTGATGCTCTGTGTGTTGCATGTGGATGAGTCAGCTACTCATGCCATTGTGAAGTGCATAGTCACACAGAGAACATGCAGAGCATGCACTATGCGTAGGTGTTTAACATGTGTAGATGGCCTACAACTCTCCTATGACATGCAGATGTTATATGCTAAATTGACTGTAGCCCACTCACCAGCATGGGTCTCCTGTCTTGCTATCACACCAGAGGGACCTGCAAGAATATGAGACAGTATGTCAGTGTCAAAAACTATGGCATTGCTGCTGTGAGTCTGCAATTATACAGTAGTACATGGGGTGACAGTCACAGGCATACAGATAATGTCCCAAATTATCAGTATTGCATGACACAAGGCCCCACATATTATGCATACACACTACACATCTGATTAATGCATATTATAACACTTTGGATAACAGTGGTCTACGGATATGCCATGTTACCTGCACGCTTGTTGTCGCTGTGCTGGGTGACTCCGGCCTCCATGATGTCACAGGTGTGTTGTAACAGTTGGCCAGGAGCCACCATGCTGAGGAGCTGTTCCTCCACTCTGGTGAGGGGGGATGTGTGGCAGCACCACCACCTGTGGCAAGCTGTTGTCTGTGGACATCGGAGGCATGCTGTCGGACATGTCTGATTAAATCACTGCAGTGATGGTGTACCTGCTCATAAGTCTGGTTATGCATGCCTACATCATTCACCCAATGGACAACATCCTGCCACAGTGCAGTGCGACCATGCTGGTCCTGGCAGGATCTTGAAAACAGTAGATTATAATGTTGGATGAGTGTATCTCTGATAACATCCTCCTCCTCAGGGGTATAGTATGGCTTTCGGTTATGTACCATAACCCTGGAAGACAATTAAACAGTAATTGTGAAAAAGCCATGTTGCACACTCAACATTCTAATGTACAGACATCATTGAAATGCCATATATAGCAACCTTTTGGCTGTCAGCAGATACACACTTTTAATAACACATATGACTGCTAAGACCACAACTGCCTGACAGTGCCTGGCACATGCTAAATACCAAACCATGTTCTGCACAGCCACAAAGTGAAACCAGTATGTAGAACTATACAATAGTACGTGGCACACTGTATGTGACACAATGCAACACCTAGCCACAGGAGGTGTATATGAATCTAATGCATACAGACATTTGTCATCAATTTAAATCTATGTACAGTACGCTTACAGTACTAGCAGTACACCACACTACTTGTTGATAGCAAACCCCTCAGTAACATATGTGCACATTCACCACTATAGGTGGCATACTGCTGTACTACACTATACATGTTGCTAGATACACACCTATATCCTGTGACACACATACTACCGAGGACATGTTACTGGCATACCCACACACACATCAGACATACGTACAAGACACAAGGGTATGGCGACCCAGATTACAGTTACCTGTGTACCATACATTACTGTGTGTCAGCACATACATAACCTCATGGCTGAGGTATGTGATGTGTGAGGACTACAGGTAACAAACAAAAGTGTGTTACCAAGCCATGTGGATATAAACCATACTGTGCAGTTGAGGCATACAGCTTCAGGTAGTACTACAGTCCATACGTGATAGTGTTAACAATCAATAAGCATACATGTACTGCTTTAGCCTACAAAGGCACACTCCATTCGACAACATGGGACTACGTCACAACATATGCCATAGTGATTTTCAGGCCTGGCAATAGCATACGGACCTTTTGATGGGATTAGAGCTACAACACTACATACCATGGCATACACAGACTCCCACTAGGCTATCACACATATACACATCATTGACACATTCACATGCACATTCTCCATCACACACAGTCAACCTCACATAGCATGTGTTGCAACAGGTATATGCATGTGTGTATCGTTTCCTAGGTAGCTGATAGGCTGTTATCCATAGGGCCTATGGAAGCATAGACATATGGTACCCTGCACTACGACACACATGTAATGTAGGTTCCTGTGCCCCTGTCATGCAGAGCCACAGGGGTGATTACTGGGTTGTGTTTCCTATCTCACATGCAGTCATCATGGTTATTGATGACAACTGCTAATGAGGGCCTTCATATGCTGTTGATAGGTGGTTGGTTCCACAGTATGGTATGTGTCAGTGATGATGATGTGCCAGTCCAGCATGTTCTGCTTTTTACATTACAAGGTGTTGATCAGTAGAGTGTGTATCTTGTCTGGTGTTCCATCTGTTTACATGGAGCGTGTCCAACACCTGTGGGTTTGCCATAGCTTTGTATGTTGGGCAGGGGTAGTCTCTGGGTAGGCGGTATGCGACACAGTGTACAATTGGTTTGGTAAGACAGCCAGCATAGGGCATCTGTTGGAATCCGGTAACACTCTTTGTGAGGTATGTGTCTGGCATCTACTGTTGCTGTGTATGTGTTCTGAGGTACATACCAACAGGGACATTGTACTCTATGATGGGTGTTATGACTGATGAGTGGAGTGGAACCCTGACCTCTGTTTCCATGGATGACACACATTACTGACGACATATGGACTGTACTAGGTTTACATGACTAGTGTGGCACAGTGATCATCATTCTGTCCACCTATGTCCCATAGTCTCTTATCACACCTTCGGTGTTGAGTACACTACCTCCTATGTATTAGTTCATGGGTACAGGGCTTTTAACAACAGGGATGGCAATACATGTACAACATTCAGCTGGAGCGTACATTTCAACATCCACTGGTGTACACATTGATATGCATATCAGCACATATACAGCCCACCTTTCATGGTGGGAATATCAATAATGCTAAGGTTGAGGATGATACAGTTATGTAATGATATTGCACAGTCTTGTGCAGAATGCATGGAAGGGGTTCTCAGCCCATATATGTTTAGCAGGACCCCATATCTGGGAGACTATTTACCTAACAAAGCATACCCACGGCATTTGAACAACACATGTCATATGCCAGCACTGTATGCTGTCTTGTTTGACACACACTACAACCTACATATATATATGCACATAACCTGCACCAATATATAAATGTCCACCTTTCACAAACAGTTGCAGTATGTCCCTTGCTCTATACACATGTTCAGATGCTCAGAAATCAGACACACATGTATCTCGACATATGTGTGTGCCATACAGACACAAGGTCCAGACTATTGTAAGTCCATACACCTCACGGATGACCTGTTGGGCCTTGCTATGACATGGACAGTTGTCACATGTGTGCATACAGCAATAGTACACGGGTATACATAGCTGCAAATGATACATCACTATGCTAGCCTGCTACAGTGGTTGCCAATGCTAAGCTACACATTATGTGACTATCATGCATGTCTTACTCTGTGACATCCAAGTTTATCTAAGTGTTTGCAATACTCCCCAAAACTGCCATTAAACACAGTACTGTACAGACCATAGATAACATGTTCAGATGTTTGACATGTACTGCTGACCTACAACTGTCACACTTATGTCCCACTGCACACAGCTACCCAACAATTTCTCCATGGCAATACTTATGCATGACATCAGTGCATACATACCTACTGCTGCCACATATGCATGTATCAGAGGATCAACAGTACTAACCATAACCATCTACTACCTGCCGGTAACTACAAACTGTTACATACCTGTATGTCCCTTCTAGGTCCGTCTGTGTATGTTTTTTTTTTTTTTTTGGGTACTGAAACGTACTGTTTTTTTTTTTCCTGCTTGGCATTGTTCGCTATGTTGAACTTGCAATGTAATGATTGCATGTGGGGATAGCAAGTCCTATCTGCTTTTATAGGTATCTGCACATGTGCATGTGATGCCCTCTGCACCAATTGTTGTCCAGCATTTGGTAAATGCATACAGCCTGCTGAGTTGTAATTGCAGTACTCACTGTCATAGCAACCCAATGCTATAAATTGCTAAGGTATGTAGGCATAGCCCTTTCAGATATCCAGAGTGGGGCCCATGCTTGTTTGTTGTGGAGACTGTTGTGTAAGTCAGAAGGTTGGTATACGTCTTATAAATGAAGCTAGAGGTGTAGACAGTGATGTACATGTTGTACTCAGACCTGACTGTTGCCACTTCCAACGCTGAGCTATCAGTGTAGAGTTTTACTCACCACTACAAATGCTTACACAACATTTATGTGACTATACTGGTAAAATTAATGTACTGACTTCTGCAGGGTTATGTTTTTTACTGTTGACATTGGCACAGGGTTCGCAGGAAAACTGGACAATTCCTGTACTGAGTATGCCTACCTACACACTTGGTAGACCCTAAACGCACAAGTATCTTTTAATTGGGGGGGGCTTACATACTGAGAGAATTATGCATTAATGTGCGAATATTATCTTACTGGACTTGCAGGATTGGTGTGTACCCATGTGTTTATCAGGGCAGGTTGCCTGTCTGCATGGTTCCCACCTGTGAACTTACCCAGATGGTAGCCAGAGGTTACACTGTCATTCTTTGTCTGTGCAATTCACAGGTGTTTTCAGCACTGTTATAATGGCATTGTTATAGTCAGTTGCTACGAGTACATGGCTACATCCATTGGTATTTCTGTGTTATCCTCCTACATAAGGGTATGCTTGGGGAGGGCCTAAGAAAGCTATTTGCAGAGTGTGTAACAGCAGTATAGCCTATATGCCTGTGTGTTTGGGCCTCTGCCAGGCCTATGGAACAGTCACATACATCTTTACATGGTGTCATGGATATGTAGTTGAATGTGAGGTACACCTTATACATAATAGGAACAGTAGGTGTATACTTCAGTGAAGCAGTGCATATGGATAAGTACTCCTTTCATGACATACAAGCAGTGTCTACTGTAATTATTGTCAGTATTCATTGTGTAATAGCCCACCATTCTGACTGATGTCAGTACTTTTCTGTGGGATTCTGATGGACACAGCTAAAATATGTTTCACTATCAGGGACATCCCTGAAAAGTTGACTGAGTTAGGAGGTATGGCCTCTGCCCTACTCAGATATGCCAGTGTTTGTGCTGCTATGATACTGTGTGGGTGTTGTAAAGTGCCTCTGCAACATTATTTTCTGCTTGATTGGCTGCTTCTCACATCACGCTCATGTAATGCAATCCCACAACAATTGCTGGTAAAGATCCACAGAACAGGCTTTGTGTTATGGCCTTCCTATTTTTCCTTTACATTCACTCATTGTAATGCATGATATATTTTTTGCAGCACAAAGTTATTGTATATCTGTTGTGGCTTAGTGGTACTTCATGCAGTCTTATGTGTCCAAGGTCTGGCATTCGAGACTGACAAAGGTATTTTAATTTTGCTGCTGAGCAGAACAAGGGCCCTGACCTAGAGTGACTAAGGCACTTTTAAGCAGTTGTAAGCGGGTTTGCACAATGCTTAGCTAAGCGCACACATGCGCACACTCGCTTAATCCCGCTTAATACTGCTTAAAAGTGCTTACTCCCACTAACCCCTGCGCTAATTTCTTTGAAAGAAAAGAAAATGGGGAGATAGGAAAGTGGTGAAAAAGGTGGCACAAAGAGGGAAATACAGTAGGAAAACAAGCTCGGGATGTGCAGGACGGGTGTAGGGAAGGTCCATAGCTGCCCATTTCTTTACCAGCAACAGCTGTGCATATGTTGCAAATTTGGAGTGAAATTTGAAACCTTCCACCCCCGAGAGAGGGGTGATGACAACAAAGTTTGTTGTACTGCCAATTAGAATTATCAGTGTACATGTCCAATGGACATGTGTGCGAAATGGGCATCTATGTATGGGGCGTAATTTTTTTTCAGGTACAGATTGCCCTTTTTTTTTTTCAGGGGAGAGTGGAAAGTGAGGTAGAGGAAGTAGGTATATTTGGGGAGGTAGGTTGGGTAGGTAAACAGACAAGACAAACAAGACGCATACAGGGGCGGAGTATGACACATGGGGTGGGTGAACATAATTGACGGGGACAGATGTTTGGAAATCGCAAGTCCATGAGCCCACAGATGGTAACAGTGGGACTGAGATCCCCACCCATGGGCAGTCACCACTGGACCTTCACAGATCCGAGGGTCACTGTGCTGGGGGCTGCGTAGGAGGAGCAGTCTCACCCATGAGTCACACCACTCTCGCCTCAAGTTGGCATAGGGGATCAGCGACTAAACGCTGGATCTCCCTATGCACCACAACCTGGACCATTCGGAGGGTGACAGGAGGCCCTTCTCTGCCTACGCTTGCAGGTGGGGGGTGAGCCCCATCCCCTGCAGCACTTCCATCCGAAGGTGGCACAGGACCTACAGAGGAGGGTGGCCTGGGCTGGGCACCAGACCTGCTGGTGCCAGGTGCAACTGCCAACTGAGGATGGACAGGTGGGTCCACTGGGACCGGCCTTCCCATATGTTCTGTGATTAGGTGTGTTTAATTACAACACAGACAACAGCATTCCAAGTTAGTTGTAACAGCATGCAGTAATATTCACATTAACCCAACACACCAGGGTTACAACAGTTGAACAGCAAGCATAACACATGCATGTATTGAACGACAGTGGACATTACAACAACATGCAGGGATGATTGGTGGCAACAGGCCACCAAGGTTGTGGTGTTTTAACAGGGGACATGCATGAAAGTAAGTGCAGATTTTATATAACAATAGGACATATGTCACAACAAATGTTATGAGATTAGACATACCCATTGAGGTGTGGAATTGCATTGTTTATGCACATGGAGTAGGGTGTAAAAAGAAACCTCCATTAACATCTTATTAGTACTTTAACTATACACTACATTCCTATTGACTGCAGGTGTATATCCCCTACATGTATTCTTACACTAGGCAACATGCATTTGATTGCGTTATGGGTTTTGCTACTTCATTATATACCTGACCTATATCTGACATAGTAACTGTCCAAGTTGCAAATGTTACTGCTACATACTTGTATTAAATTGACTTGTTTATGTATCTGCACATCTGGATGTGTTCACATGCCTTTTTCACTTGTTTTCTACACAACCCTACTTTTCAGGTAGCACACTAACATTTCTCAGGAACACCTTGACAGGCTACTCATGTGCCAGATTTACCTATGCATGTCAGCCATTTCACAACTGTTGAGGACTGTTACATACTTCACAGCTACTGGCACTTCCTTCATCCACTTTATATGGGACTGCACTACTGGGGGTTGTCAACACTTAATACAACAGTAACATTTCTTCACTGCAAGGGTACAACAACATTTCTGAGTAACTGGCACATACACACTGCAAGTATTATACCTTTGTTATTTACATTAAAACTCTTTTCTACAGGCTCTCTTCTTTAGTTGACATTACACTGCATACAGTAGACCTATTCAGGACATATTATACCTTTATTGATAGGTTACAAGACTGTTTTTCAGGCTCACTCACTTTTTATCTATGACAGTGCATGCAGAGATAGTATTCCAGACATGTTTTTGCTTTATTCATGGGTTACTACACTCTATTCCTGGCTATCTGACTTATGATATGTAACAGTACATGCAGAGGATTTATTCAGGGAATGAATGTTTTATGCTTCACAGCTACTGCCACTTCCTTCATCCACTTCCTATGGGACTGCACAATTGTGGGTTGACAGCACCTAATACAACAGTACTATTTTTTATTGCAAGGGTACAACAACATTTAAAAGTAAGTGACACAGACACACTCCAAGTTTTATACCTTTATTAATTACATTGAACACTCTTTTATACAGGCTCTCTCCTTTACTTGTTATTACAGTGCATACGGACGACATATTTAGGACATATTATACCTTTCTTGATAGGTTACAACACTCTTTTTCAGGCCTGCTCACTTATATGTTATGACAGTACATGCAGGGATAGTATTCCAGACTTATTTTACCTTGATTGGTGGGTTAGTACACTCTATTTCTGGCACACTGACGTTTGTTATATAACCGTACATGCAGAGGATTTAATCAGGACATTTTATTGCTGTATTATTGGGCTGAAACACTTTTGTCATGCTCACTCACATATATCATGCAACAATACATGCAGAATATTTACTAACCTGCCTGGTGGCGCAGCCTTAGCAGCCTATCCGCATAGGCTTGCTGATTCATAGCACGAGCACCTGCAGCTGTGGAGTAAATAAAGGGATATTGAGACATACCTATCCATTATTTAGACTATATTAGCTTGGCTTACATACTGCATTCCATGGCTACTTTCTTAGTAGTGGGGCATCACGCATTTGACAGGCCTCCTGGATCCACTGGTTCTGAAGGTCCTGCTTCCGCCTCTTCAGGTCTGCATGGTGGTGACGGACCTGCTCACCAGTCCAAGGGACGCCTGTGGCACTGGTGAGTTCATGAGCCAACTGGTTCCAAGCCTCTGCCTTATACCCCGTTCCTTGGAACTGGCCCTGCAGGAGTCGCATCTCATGCTGATGGACTAGGAGCCAAGCCATATATCTTGACTCCTTGATGCCCCAGCATTGCGCTTGAAAGCATGTACCCTCTCCAGCACCAGACATTCTAACTACAGATGAGAGCTACAATCAGTTATGGCGAGTATTCCTGCCTATGCGGCTTAAATATGCTGAATTTCCCACACTTTTCTGTGATTGGCTGTTTTTGAATATTCACGGCTGACTGCAGACCTGCTTAGCAATTGTTAATCTAACATTTATTACTATATATATGTTAACAGTGGATATTTGTTCTAAGCTGTTGTGGCTTAGTGGTTCAGTACTTTGATTACGGTGCACAGTGTCCTGGGTTCAAACCTTACCATTGCTTTTTATTTTACTACTGTCCAGACAGGTTAGGGGGTGTGGCTGTGTTTAAGCAACTTTGCTGTACGTTGCTCCACGTTGCCCAACGATGCGCTGGTTGGCATGGCGTGCACCTCCGCACAAACCGATTGCGCTGGGTAAAGCGCTATTTAGCTATGGGCAACTATTTTGCACTGGGTAAAGCGTGATTTAGCTAATGGCAACTACATTGCGCTGGGTAAAGCGTGATTTAGCTATGGGCAACTACATTGTGCTGGGTAAAGCGCGAGTTACCTAGGGGCAACTATATTGTGCTGGGTTAAGCGTTGCTTAACTGCGGCCAATTATATGTCAGGTTCCTTTATAAATATACATTTTGTTCACTGATACATAAGCCATTTGAATGCTTTTTAGTAAAAGTTTCATCATATAGGTCAGGAATTATTTCATATACTAATTTGGAACATAAAATAGGAAGGGGAGTGGTGGGACTCGAACCGTGAATGCCTCCTCTTTGTGCGAACCCTCTACCACTACGCTATTACTATTTGGCATAATTTGCATAAACATTCCTTGTTATGCTCTTCCATGTCGAGATTGATAACTGCAGCTAAGCAATGGGCACACCCACGCACACACGCGCAAATACGGGCAGCTATATTGGGAATTAGAAAAAAAAAAATGTTTTACTTTTTATAACTGTGCTGGGGTTTACAATGTCAGGGGTGGACATTTGAGTGGACTCGCTCTTGTGTGTTAACATTTTGTTTTTTCAGAAACTTGCAGGGGCGTAGACCTGTACACTGCTCGGCAGTCGGACACACCCCCTGCTTGCCTGCACGGTCCGTGTTGGACTTGGGGTTGAGTCAGCCTGCCCTCATGAATATTCATGGCATGCTGACATCATACTGTTCAACTGCAGCCTCCGAGTAAGACTTATTTAGTCTTACATGGCGGATTCGTGAATCTGGGGGTTTGTGTTTAGCAACTTTTAAAGTCATTAGTTCTTCAGATGAGAACTTTTGTTTCTCCCTGCAGTTTAGACCATTCATCTGTCCCTGATTTTGCTGAACATAACTTATTTTCCTCATATTTTTTTGCCTTGTCCCTTGTAAACTTTTTGATTTATTGGTAAATGACTGTGGATAATAGTCAACAATGCCAGACATTAGACTTTCATTCTTTGCATTATTCAGAAAATGTATATTGATGTAAAACCTGTTGCTCTATTAAGGGAATTAGAGCTGTATTTAGAAACAGCCCTAATGTTAATCTTTTGTCCCATTATTCTTGGATTTGTGCAGAATTCTTAACTAGGTTTAGCAGTATGCCACTGCCTGACCATGCTAAGTCTTTTACTGGCTAAAGCTCTGTCCACTATAAAGAGTTATGATATGGTCACCCATCACAACCTTCTATATTGTTTTCTTGACATGGATGCCAAAATTCTCCTCTCAAGCTTCTCTCCCTTGAGTTGAAATTTTTAGGCATCCATAACTCACCATAACAAGCTGGTTACAAGTGGAGACCAAATCATATAGCTTTTGAGCAAACTTTATATGATAAATGTTGTGTTGTTCTTTTATAAGAACTAAACTAAATATAATAATGAAGTTATCAAGACTAAGCATTAACTTGTCATGAAGTGGTAGGTATCTAAGGTCATGCAATTAAAATATAACAGATGTTCGATAAGAATCACCCCAGCGAGTCAGAATCTCCCATGGCTCTCTTTCCTTAAATCATACCTGCTGGAAGGATGAATTCCTGCAGATATGATGAGTACTCCATATAGTGGCAAATACCCATATATAATTATTGCACTATGCAATCAAATGAAAATCTTCTCCAAAACACACTGCTGCTAAAGTATGTCTTGGTGTAATATAATTCAGTACATGTTATGCATTGTTTGTTCTACCTCTGGCATTTAGGCCCTGGTCATGACTGAAAAGGGTCTTTGGACGGGATCCCTTACTTGGTTAACAATCACAAATTACAGGCACTTATCTTAGGTTTCCGTTCACAGTCATTCTCTTCTACTGTACCTTCTGTTTGTTTTTAATTCTTTTCTTAGCTCCCCTGACTGACTCTACTCAAGTCCTCTCTCTTAGCCATGAAAGACCTGTTCTTTTCCAATGAAGTGATAGCTGGTCCAGTCATTTCCAGATACTTGAGCAGTGAGTGCATATATCTACACAAATTGTAGTACTGAATCTTCAGCTTCATTCTTCCTTCCCATTAAAACAGAATTACTTATTTTATTTTTATTTTATTTCACTGTATTAACCAGTGAGTGGATTGTTTTTTCAGCACTCTTTAGTTATGACCTGGACCCCAAGGGTCACAGCAGTTACAAAGAAACCAATAGTTATAGCATCATACAATTCCTGAAAAAAAAATAAAAACAAGGTATGCAAATATTTGCATAAGAATACAGAAAATATCAGTACTTATTCTCAGATGGGAAGCAGTGACGTTATTATACACAGAGTACAAGACAACATAAGTTCATTGGAAAAAAATATGTATATGTGTGTGTGTATATATATATATATATATATATATATGTATACATATGGGTCTACTTCATATGACCTAAATTTCATTTGACTGAAATTAATTTGACTGAGACCAAAACACTGAAAGTTCAAAATACTGAAAACTCATTTGACTGAAACTCATAACACTGACACATTAAAGTGAAAGGTATATGCCCTTTTCCCCACTGTAGTGCGATCCTGGAGTTAGTATATATAGTTAGGGGGGGTGTGGGGGGCACAGCCCCCCCACATACTTTATACATTTTAAACCATGCACATATATTATATTTATAACTGCAATGAATAACTCTTTGCAGAAAACAAGATTTACCTAAACTATGTGGGGGGTTTCACCGAGTAATGACAATTTAAAGCTGGAAATGTTAACGTCAACATTGCATTAAATGCTGTAACTCCCAAACCTAGAATGTAGAATACTAGGGAAGATGCAATTAAAACATTTTAGCAGCTTTATCAAAACTTACTAAGCTGCTATGTAACATGAGTAATGCATAATTCAGCTAGAATTTATCCAACAGGAGTCCTGAATCAGCCAAAATGCAACAGAATTACAATGTGTACAGGAGCTTTACCTCTCCCCACAAAATACTATATAACTTGTTAAACATTTAATTTTGGAATATTAGTTACCTAAATTTGGAGATCAATGGTCAGAATATCCACACAGAATAGTGCAAAACAGCATTTGGAAGATTTGCATCATTGCAGTAAAACAGCACAGGAAAAGTTAATCAGCAAAATATAAAGCACTGCAAACTGTATTCTGATTTCATTGGTAGTTACGAGACATGTGGTCCAGGTGACCATTGTAGAGCCTAGCCCAAACTCTGAGGAACCTTTCTCGTTTTCCTAGTTGCCCCAGAGCAGTGTATGGTTAATTGACTTGCTCAAAATCATATAAAGTCAGATAGAGACTGATGGAATCAGACTCTGGATTACAGAAAGTAGATATTTACCAGTTCAGAACCTTAACCCTGTACGCAGACTGCCAAGAGGAATGTGGATTTAGTATATAACTCATATGGATGCAGGCTGTTCTTCTTGCACACTGTTGCTCTTTTTCCCTAACTCCAGCTTAAAGTTGTATCAGTCCATTCAAATAGCATGGCCAGATTTTACTCAGCCATAGGTTAATGCTACAAGTATGTAAAAGTGGTGTATATTTACCTGAGCAGTTGGTGTCTCTTCACAAAGAGAAAGGCGACTGCTCGGCTTGGGGAATGGTAATGCGTTTAAACAAACCTCACTTCAAAGATAAAGCTGTTAGAAATTTAAGACAGCATTATCAGAATCAAAAGATGGCCTGAGATGGATAGCAGCTTGAGACTGAGGTCCTTATAAGCATGAGAGGTGGTAATAATCAATAGGTAAATCTAATGTTGCTACGATACCGAAGAACACAGGAAAATTACAGGACCAGCTTCAGAACAATTTGCTTATTAGGGACAGCATAGTGGATAGCAGTAATCATGAGGTAAACAAATATAGTTACCCTGTGGCAAACTCAGGGAGGGCAATTAAATACAAGGACTTGTAAAAGAGCGTAATATAATGTCCAGCAAAAAAAAAAAAAAACATGAATGTAGAAATGACCTGAAAAACAGAGTGGATTCATAATTTCTCTGCTATGAGGTAATGGATTTCAAAGGGGGAAGTAACCCAACAAAGTATGGAAAGGAAATAACCCCTAGTATTTATTGGCACATTTACGTTTGATACTCAAGTTGACACTGCGGTGGTGGTGCTGCGGTAATGTTGTCGCCTCACAGTAAGACATTGTCCTGTTCGATTCTCAGCTAGAGTGTCTTCTGTGTGGAGACATGTGTGAATGGAGTACTTTCGTTGAAGGTTGTGCGTCAGGGCTGGCAACTCAGCACGTAAAAAAATCTACTGCCAATCATTAGCGGACCGGAGTTCCACTGTGGTGACCCCTAACCGGGAAAAGCCGAAAGACACAACAACTCAGACTGTCAAACTAAAAATATCAGCAGTGAAGTGTCATAACAGACAGTCTTGGAGAAGATGAGTTTTCATTTTCTCTGACTCTTCTCTGAGTTTATGTGATCTCAGACTTGGTATATGCTTGGGGATATGGGGTCTTGTCTCCATAAAAAGTTTTTGTGTTTTGTGATCCTGAGAGCATTGCTGTTTTGGCTAGTGACCCTCCCTGGTTTTAGATGTTTTGGGGTTGAATAATTGCAAGTCAATCAAACGAAATGCAATTATTCATAGTGTACGCATAAAAAATACCTAGTTTAGTGGTTATAGAAGTACACATATACCCTTATTAGACTGGGACAAATGCAGAATAGAATAATATAATAGGGTATACTTCACCATGCGTGTAGAAAAGAATCTCAGGAAACTGTTTCCAACCCAGGCCTGGGAGTTAGGAAGAAATAATTGCAGCAGAAACTCTACTAATTCTCTAGCATATCTTTTAGCGTCACTATTTAAAAACTAAAAATTGGGAATTACTTGTATTTATTTCTTTGTTTATTTATTTTTGTTTGCTGGGGTTGGGCCTTTTTCAGACTTAGCTTGGAAGCATTGTTTTTTATGTGCCTTGTGCTGAATCACACAGTAGGTAAATGGAGGCTGCAAGAACCAATTATGTTAATCTTAGCAATGCAAAAGCAAATGCCACGTGTTACTGCCTGCAAAGAATCCTAAATAGGAGGAGTGATGAGGGGGTAAATGAACCATCTCTAGAAATCTTTCTCTAGTAGGAGAAGCTGGGGATGGAGGACAACCAACTGCATCTTCCAGAACTGCAGAGACAGTAACAGATACTATGTACATTATATGGAGAAGCTGTTATTTTAAGAAATGCTCTAAACAGATAGCAATGGTGACGTGGGTTTGGGATCATAAGTTTAAAGTATAGACAAGTTGTGAATATATAAACAACCATAAACAAACATTTTAATAAAAACACCATGTTCAACAGAAACATTGTCATGGACAATGGCTTCCATGACTATTATGCACAAAATACATGCTTCCTAAAAAATACATGCTCAGTGTCCTAACTTAATGTAACTTGGGTTTTTAATTATAGTGATAGCTAGCACACTGTACAGGCTGGGGATTCAATAACAGTACTACATAAATGTAGTTCTTTGTTGTAAAACTTTGACTCAGTTTGTACTGTGCTACGAGTAGTGAGGGGGCAATTACTCGTGGAACAATGTGGTGTGAATATTAAAGTAATGCAGGTTCTTGAAGTAATTTGTTAGTTTTTTAAGTGCTCTGCTTTTGTTTTGCATGTGTTGTAATAGTGGCAAAAGTTAATGTGATATTCCTTATATTCATATTGATAGCCTTAGTTATATGGGCTATATCCTGCCAAGGATGTAACAGCCAGCCAGGCAGCTTCCAAAGCTACAGGGCACCTTCCATGTGCTCAAACTCTCAAGTGGCTCGAGGTGAGCTGACTAAAAGACAAGTTTGGATGCGAAGCCCTTTAGAGCTTGACTGCTGTTGAAAAGTATACTCCTCTGAGGTTTTTGAGGCTTGATGGTCTGCTTGTTCTTTCCTTAGCCAGGCAGATAAGTTCCCTTTGGGGAAAAAAATTCCATTTTCTTACTGTTTTTGCTGACATTTTATTGCTTTCCTCTTCAGGAAAGTTATTTCAGAGCTAGGAGTGTTGTGTTTTAGCAGATTGTCTCCAGACAGTAATGTACTTTCAAAGGGAGCATTCATTGTTTCTGTTAGTTTAAAAGTAGTGTTATCTAACTGATAAACTTTTTTCTGTGGATAAATTGTTTATTTTAAGGTTGTAGGGCTGCCATGTTGTTTGAAATTGCTTTTCACTGTTTTTTTCTGTTAAAAAGTAACTTTTGTGGACTGGTAGTTTTACTGGCGTTGTTTGGTTACCCCAGGATAGAGGCATCATTTTCAGTTTGACCAGGAAATATATTGTCAGTCCCACAGTGTGTCCTTCTTCTAGCCACAAAAAGAAAAAATTAAGCAAACAGCCTTCTCACCACAACAGACTAGCAATTTGCCTCAGCCACAGGTAAGTGACTATGCTGTGGTCATTTGTCGTACATCAGACCACTCATCTTTTAATCCAGATCCATCTGGTCTAGCACCTACAGCCACTATGGACCAGGGGTTAGCCACATCATGTGTGGCTGTTGGTTTCCCCTCAGTGTGCAAGGGAAAACCACTCTTGTTGGTCCTGGGAGACGGAACAGGGAAGGTTTCTATCTTATCAGAATACTGTGCCCATCCATGGGGAAGCAGTGGCTGCCATTAATAACATGGTTGGCCCCATTTTCCTGTCAAAAAGAAACAGAAAACCAAACATGTAGCTATTTCTCCTCACATTTCTTTGGATAGGAGTAATTTACTGGGACTGGTTCAAGCCATTGATCTTTCTTGTAGAGTTTTTTTTTCCAGTAAATGAAATAGGGATGCCACCTTTCTTGAAGAAATTCAAGATTATGAATCTGAACAGCGAGATACAGGGATGGAGTCAGGGTTTTGTCCTCAGATTTCTGATCCAAACTCAGAAGAGAGCTCTCTTTTTGTTTCTCTCTCTGGGGGTTTCACTTTCTCTAAGATTATTGCTAGAATGTCCCAGTGTTTTCAGTGGGAGAACACTGAGGTTTAGCAATCCCTCAAAAAATACGATGAGTTGTTACAGAAGGATTTTCCAGAACCTACACCCATTCCTCCTATCTTGTCTGCTTTAGAGGATGTGTGTTTTACTGCCTGCAATTTTCCTGATAGTCAGTTAGCATTTCTTAAAAAAGAAGATAGGATGTATAAAGTTCCTCAGTCTTTTAAATTTTTATATTCTGTTCTCAAACCTGACCCAGTAGCTACAGCCTTAGTTGACTCCTCTGCTACTAAGCACTTAGTTTTATTATTTATTTTATTTATTGCGTTTGATTACTGGGAAAGTCCACTGGGCCTGAAGAACCCATTTTCAGTGGAGGCCCGGGGAGAAAAGCTCCACGTTTATTACATACAGACAAACAAAAACAAACAAAAAAATGAACAATACAAGGTTTATAAGACAACATTAGCATATAGCAACTATATGATTGTATACAATGATTTGGTAACAATGGATTACATTGGTGGGACCAGTGAAGAAGGCATACAATTAAGTAGTGAAACTTGGAATTAGTGTAGAGTAGTTATTGAGTGATGAGGAGATGGATATTGGGAGGGGGGTCAGGTTTTAGGGTTGTTAGTGGAAGTGCAGGTACATATCCAATGTGAGAAGAGATGCAATTTAAGGGAGTTTTTGAAGGTATAGGGATTAGACATAGCTCTGAGTGAAGGGGGAAGATCATTCCATAACTTAGAGACTGTAAAGGAGTACAGCATTTGACTGGCAGAGAGCTTAGGTTTGTTGACATTTAATAGCATTTTGTTTTCAAACCTAAGGTGATGGTTTGGATGATACATGGTCAGTATACTAGTAAAGGATGGGCAGGCTGCTGGGAAGTAGATAAGTTTATGGGCAAAAGTAAGTTGTAGGTATGTTAAATGAAGGGGGAGTTCGAGCCAGCCTAGTTGCTGCAGTGTGGTGCAGTGGTGGATGGGGAATTTGATGTTTGTAGCAAATTTGGCAATTTTATTGTAACATGAGTTGAGTTTTGTTTTCAGAGGGGACTGTATATTGGTAAGGATGGGGGCGCCATATAAGAGGATTGGAAGCATGAATGCTGTACCTGAAAGAATCAAAGCCAGAGCCCCAGGTAAAAACAAGCCACCATGGTGGACATCCAGTGTCAACAAACTACAATAAATGCAAAAGGTTGCTGTCCAAGAAAACAAAGGTGAGACCACAGCAATGGAAAAGTACCCTTTTCAACCTCAACAGGCAAATAAGACAACATATCGTTAGTTTTACTGGGGTTAAGGGCTAGGTGGTTCTGTGACATCCAGGATTCAGTTGAGGTGAAAGCTTCTTGGGTAAGTTGTTGTAATAGAGAAGCAGATTTAGAAGAGCAGATAGTAGTGGAATCATCAGCATATTGTATTTGAGTGGGAAAGAGTATTGTGAAAGTCACTGATAAATATACTGAAAAGAAGGGGACCCAGTACAGAGCCCTGGGGTACCCCTGTATTAGTGTTTATGAAAGGGGAGAAGCAGTGTTGCCAGACAGTAGATTGTTGCCTTTTAGTGAGATAGTCAGAAAACCATTGGAGCGTTGGGGAGAAATGCTCAGTTTAGACAGTTTGGTAAGCAGGAGGGGGTGGGAGACAGTATCAAACGCTTTTAAAAGATCAAGAAAGAGTGCAGATACTATGGAACCAGAGTCACGGGCTCTGTTAACTGTATCCAGGAAGGAGATGTGGGTGGTATTAGTGCTATGTCCAGGCCTAAAAGCATGCTGAGTGGGGGAGAGCAGTTGGCGTTTAACCAAGTGATTAAGGAGCTGAATTTGAATGCATTTTTCAAGTATTTTTGAGATGGGAGGAAGTATAACAATAGGTCAGAAATTAGAGATGTCTGAGTTTTTGCCGCCTTTATGAAGTGTAAGAACATATGCTTTTTTCCAGATATGTGGTATGCAAGATTTATGGATGGATCTATTGATGAGGATGTTGAGGAGATATGCTATGGAGGAGGCTGATAGTTGCAAGAATTATGCAGGTAGGTTGTCAGGGGCATTGGTGCAAGGTTTTAGTTTGAGAAGAAGTTTTTTATTAGTTGAGGTAGGTATAGGAGAAAGTGAGAAAGTGGGAATTGAAGTAGAAGGGGTGTGTAATATAGTACTGTTTGATAGAATTGGTGGGTGGGAAGGTGGTAGTAAGTTTATTTACTTATTAGTTAATTCCAGTCCTACTCTTTCTAATAAAGATGATGAAATTATTGATAGCTACAGGGAAAAAAGTGTATGCTGCAACTTTGAATTTCATAATCTTAAATTGTCAGATTCAATGTTAACATTTATTCTGACATATTGTGAAAGCATGCGGAATATTTTAGCTGCAATTTCTTCTTGAGAAGAAAAATCTTTAAATAACTTTGTTTCTTCTATTGCATAGGTCACTACTTACAGTGGGTGTATGTTGAAACTTCTTCCAGGACTATGACCACAGGTATGGTTTTAAGCAAAGTTGCTTGGCTGCATTCTCAGAACCTTTCAGATGATGTTAAAAATGAGATTATAAATTCTCCCTTGGACTGAGATTTAGTGTTTGGCCTCTCTGCTGCAGAGGTGATCAAAAGTGTGATGAAAGGGGCAAGCTGATGCAGGGAATCTCTTAAGATTTTTCAGTCCTTGTTTTCCAGATTGTCTAAGGGATTTTCTTTCTCCTCATCCAATTTCAGCAAAAAAAAAATGAATAAACAGTAACAGCAGAATTCAGGTAAACAGACATTTAAGAAGAAGTGGCAAAGAGATTAAAAAAAGTCTCAAACCTCCCAAAACCAAGGAAACTCCAAAAAGTCTGAATGACTATTCAACAGACCTTGTGACCCCCTCCCACCCTGGCCCGCTTTCTCTTCCAGAAAGTCAGACTCTCCAATTTTCTATTTGGCAACAGATTGTTTCAGACAAATGGGTTCTAAAAATCATTCCTCAGCATTACAAATGGCAGTAGGAGGAAATACATCCTTTGCAGGGGTCATTCCTCATCCTGCAGATCAGACTATTTTATTTCCTCCTGTTCTTCATCATGTGCTGTCCCAAGGAGTGATAGAACCACCTCCTTGCCCCAAAGGATGAAAATGCCTGGAGATCAGTTCTGGATCTTTCTTTCCTAAACCTGTTTGTGATAGTACTCAAATTCAAAATGATGTCACTTCAGAACGTGTTACCTCTTCTTACTATTTCAAATTTCCTGGTAACAGACTTAAAAGATGCTTATCATCACATTCCTATTCATCCAGACTTCAGGTGTTTCATAAGGTTTTGTGTGTGTCTGGTTCATATTATCAGTTCTCTGCATTACTGTATGGACTATCCACAGCCCCAACAGTGCTCACAAGGTGTCTAGCTCTAGTTATAGCTCATTACAGGCAAAAAGGTATCCACATTTTTCTGTATTCAGAGGACTTGCTTATCTTTGCAGAGTCTTTTTCAAAATGTCAGGAATCTCTATTTTGGGTGAGAGATCTCTTGCACAAGCCGGGATTCCAAGAGAGCATTCAAAATCCTTCACACAGGAATGTGTTCCTGCGATATCAACTAGACATCTCAGTTTAAAGCACTTTTTTTTCATAAGAAAAATCAATCCTTATTTAGATCCATTTCTATGTTTTTCCACTTAGATTTCAGTCATTGCAAGGGAATATCTCAGAATATTGGGTCTCATGGCATCTGTTATTCTCATGATACCCCTGGCAAGACTCCACTTGAAGAAGATACAGTGGTGTCTGAAATTTTTTTGGACCCAACATCAACACCTTTTAATCATTTCAGATCCCAGTACTTGGGTTTGTCAGACATGAAATCTTTTGGTGGCGATAACAAATATCCTTAAGTCAAGGTCTCCCACTTCTCTGTCCCTGCTCCAAAGCAGTCAGTCACCACAGATGCTTCAGACTTTGCTTGCAGAGAAATTTCAGGGGTGATAAAAGTGCAGGGAGTGTTAGACAGCAAGGACAGATGCAAGAAGATAAATATCAAGGAGAAGCTTGCCCTGATCAAGACACTTAGTCCCTGGGACCTCTTCAAGTGGTTACAGACAATATGACAATAATGTGGTACATCAGCAAGCAAGCAGGGAACCAGGTTGTACCCCCTTTTCAGACTAGTCATGTTAGCTTGGGATATAATGTCATAGCACAATCTCACTCTACAGCATCCTACATACTACAGGTTGGACAAGGAGAGAGTCATGGTCAGCTGCCTGTCCAGTGCCAGGATTTGTCAGATCATGCACGAACTCAGGTCTCTCAGCAACAAGTACTATTATAACTCTGTCATAGCTCATGTTGGAGTGAATGACCTGAGATGTACCTCACTGGACTTTATGAAGAGAGACATGATTGACCTCTCTGAATATGTGTCCCAGGCAGGTATGTCCCTAGCCTTGAGTAGCATACCACCCTCACCTAAAATAATGCCATAGTTTCAACAAAAAATGTTTGATTTCAATAACTGGCTTTGTTTATTGGTGTCATTCAAAGGGGATCCAGTTTCTGTCAGCCTGGAAAGCCATGTTTGACAAATCTCACTGCTTTTCCAGAGATGATTGCACCTGGCACCATTAGGCATTTGGCTGCTGGCAAAGTCTCTTGCCTCACCCATTGTGCCTTTTTTAGGCATGGTCTCAAAAACAAACTTACTGACGTGAAATTTGCTAATCAAATCAAAATAAGGGTCATGCTGCTAAACGCTAGGAGCTTAAACCAAAAACTGCACACCCTGGAAGCACTTCTATCACTGGAAGATGGAGTTGTCTGTGCAGTCACAGAAACCTGATTCAAGGTCTCAGACAGTACCACGGCCTTGCAAGGCAACAATGCCTTCCACACCTTCAGACCACAAAACGAATATGTGAGAACCAAAGGAGGTAATATTTCTATCTATATTAGAGATAAATTCACCTCCTGTCTAGTTAGACTGGACAACTCCATGGAGTTACTCCAAGTACAGCTTACTGTGGGTAACACTCCCATTCAAGTCATAGCCAGTTATAGATCCCTCTCAATGGGTCATGATGTGCACAAAGTCTACTTGAACAAATTGGAGTCAATCCAAATATTCCCGAATACTCTGGTTATGGGGGATTTCAATTATTCCACCATCAACTGGGAAAACTACTCTATCCATAACTTACTAGCTCAAAATTTCCTTAACTTTGTTAACTCAAATGCTGTGGAACAAATTGTTCATACCCCGACAAGAGGAACAAACACACTAGATCTGGTCCTCACTAACATGGGAAACAGATGCACTGCCGCAAATGTCAGGCAATCATTACTTAAATTTGACCACAAATCAGTCACCTTTGAGTTGATACCAGAGCTCACCTGTACCTGTAGCTATACCTGAAAGAATCAAAGCCAGAGCCCCAGGTAAAAACAAGCCACCATGGTTGACATCCAGTGTCAACAAACTACAATAAATGCAAAAAGTTGCTGTCCAAGAAAACAAAGGTGAGGCCACAACAATGGAAAAGTACCCTCCTCAGCCTCAACAGGCAAATAAGACAACATATCGTTAGTTTTACTGGGGTTAAGGGCTAGGTGGTTCTGCGACATCCAGGATTCAGTTGAGGTGAAAGCTTCTTGGGTAAGTTGTTGTAATAGAGAAGCAGATTTAGAAGAGCAGATAGTAGTGGAATCATCAGCATATTGTATTAGAGTGGGAAAGAGTATTGTGAAAGTCACTGATAAATATACTGAAAAGAAGGGGACCCAGTACAGAGCCGTGGGGTACCCCTGTATTAGTGTTTATGAAAGGGGAGAAGCAGTGTGCCAGACAGTAGATTGTTGCCTTTTAGTGAGATAGTCAGAAAACCATTGGAGCATTGGGGAGAAATGCTCAGTTTGGACAGTTTGGTAAGCAGGAGGGGGTGGGAGACAGTATCAAACGCTTTTAAAAGATCAAGAAAGAGTGCAGATATTATGGAACCAGAGTCACTGGCTCTGTTAACTGTATCCAGGAAGGAGATGTGGGTGGTATTAGTGCTATGTCCAGGCCTTAAAGCATGCTGAGTTGGGGAGAGCAGTTGATGTGTAACCAAGTGATTAAGGAGCTGAATTAGAATGCATTTTTCAAGTATTTTTGAGATGGGAGAAAGTATAACAATAGGTTAGAAATTAGAGATGTCTGAGTTTTTGCTGCCTTTATGAAGTGTAAGAACATATGCTTTTTTCCAGATATGTGGTATGCAAGATTTATGGATGGATCTATTGATGAGGATGCTGATGGCATATGCTATGGAGGAGGCTGATAGTTGCAAGAATTATGCAGGTAGGTTGTCAGGGGCTTTGGTGCAAGGTTTTAGTTTGTGAAGAAGTTTTTTATTAGTTGAGGTAGGTATAGGAGAGAGTGAGAAAATGGGAATTGAAGTAGAAGGGGTGTGTAATATAATACTGTTTGATAGAATTGGTGGGTGGGAAGGTGGTAGTAAGTTTATTTACTTATTAGTTAATTCCAGTCCTACTCTTTCTAATAAAGATGATGAAATTATTGATAGCTACAGGGAAAAAAGTGTATGCTGCAACTTTGAATTTCATAATCTTAAATTCTCAGATTCAATGTTAACATTTATTCTGATATATTGTGAAAGCATGAGGAATATTTTAGCTGCAGTTTCTTCTTGGGAAGAAAAATCTTTAAATAACTTTGTTTCTTCTATTGCATAGGTCACTGCTTACAGTGGGTGTATGTTGAAACTTCTTCCAGGGCTATGACCACAGGTATGGTTTTAAGCACAGTTGCTTGGCTGCATTCTCAAAACCTTTCAGATGATGTTAAAAATGAGATTATAAATTCTCCCTTGGATTGTGATTTAGTGTTTGGCCTCTCTGCTGCAGAGGTGATCAAAAGTGTGATGAAAGGGCAAGCTGATGCAGGGAATCAAGATTTTTCAGTCCTTGTTTTCCAGATTGTCTAAGGGATTTTCTTTCTCCTCATCCAATTTCAGCAAAAAAAAAATGAATAAACAGTAACAGCAGAATTCAGGTAAACAGACATTTAAGAAGAAGTGGCAAAGAGATTAAAAAAAGTCTCAAACCTCCCAAAACCAAGGAAATTCCAAAAAGTCTGAATGACTATTCAACAGACCTTGTGACGCCCTCCCACCCTGGCACTCTTTTTCTTCCAGAAAGTCAGACTCTCCAATTTTCTATTTGGCAACAGATTGTTTCAGACAAATGGGTTCTAAAAATCATTCATCAGCATTACAAATGGCAGTAGGAGGAAATACATCCTTTCCAGGGGTCATTCCTCATCCTGCAGATCAGACTATTTTATTTCCTCCTGTTCTTCATCATGTGCTGTCCCAAGGAGTGATAGAACCACCTTCTTGCCCCAAAGGATGAAAATGCCTGGAGATCAGTTCTGGATCTTTCTTTCCTAAACCTGTTTGTGATAGTACTCAAATTCAAAATGATGTCACTTCACAACGTGTTACCTCTTCTTACTATTTCAAATTTCCTGGTAACAGACTTAAAAGATGCTTATCATCACATTCCTATTCATCCAGACTTCAGGTGTTTCATAAGGTTTTGTGTGTGTCTGGTTCATATTATCAGTTCTCTGCATTACTGTATGGACTATCCACAGCCCCAACAGTGCTCACAAGGTGTCTAGCTCTAGTTATAGCTCATTACAGGCAAAAAGGTATCCACATTTTTCTGTATTCAGAGGACTTGCTTATCTTTGCAGAGTCTTTTTCAAAACGTCAGGAATCTCTATTTTGGGTGAGAGATCTCTTGCACAAGCCGGGATTCCAAGAGAGCATTCAAAATCCTTCACACAGGAATGTGTTCCTGCGATGTCAACTAGACATCTCAGTTTAAAGCACTTTTTTTTCATAAGAAAAATCAATCCTTATTTAGATCCATTTCTATGTTTTTCCACTTAGATTTCAGTCATTGCAAGGGAATATCTCAGAATATTGGGTCTCATGGCATCTGTTATTCTCATGATACCCCTGGCAAGACTCCACTTGAAGAAGATACAGTGGTGTCTGAAATTTTTTTGGACCCAACATCAACACCTTTTAATCATTTCAGATCCCAGTACTTGGGTTTGTCAGACATGAAATCTTTTGGTGGCGATAACAAATATCCTTAAGTCAAGGTCTCCCACTTCTCTGTCCCTGCTCCAAAGCAGTCAGTCACCACAGATGCTTCAGACTTTGCTTGCAGAGAAATTTCAGGGGTGATAAAAGTGCAGGGAGTGTTAGACAGCAAGGACAGATGCAAGAAGATAAATATCAAGGAGAAGCTTGCCCTGATCAAGACACTCAATACTCTAAGCAATCTTTAGTCCCTGGGACCTCTTCAAGTGGTTACAGACAATATGACAATAATGTGGTACATCAGCAAGCAAGGAGGGAACCAGGTTGTACCCCTTTTCAGACTAGTCATGTTAGCTTGGGATATAATGTCATAGCACAATCTCACTCTACAGCATCCTACATACTACAGGTTGGACAAGGAGAGAGTCATGGTCAGCTGCCTGTCCAGTGCCAGGATTTGTCAGATCATGCACGAACTCAGGTCTCTCAGCAACAAGTACTATTATAACTCTGTCATAGCTCATGTTGGAGTGAATGACCTGAGATGTACCTCACTGGACTTTATGAAGAGAGACATGATTGACCTCTCTGAATATGTGTCCCAGGCAGGTATGTCCCTAGCCTTGAGTAGCATACCACCCTCCCTAAAATAATGCCATAGTTTCAACAAAAAATGTTTGATTTCAATAACTGGCTTTGTTTATTGGTGTCATTCAAAGGGGATCCAGTTTCTGTCAGCCTGGAAAGCCATGTTTGACAAATCTCACTGCTTTTCCAGAGATGATTGCACCTGGCACCATTAGGCATTTGGCTGCTGGCAAAGTCTCTTGCCTCACCCATTGTGCCTTTTTTAGGCATGGTCTCAAAAACAAACTTACTGACGTGAAATTTGCTAATCAAATCAAAATAAGGGTCATGCTGCTAAACGCTAGGAGCTTAAACCAAAAACTGCACACCCTGGAAGCACTTCTATCACTGGAAGATGGAGTTGTCTGTGCAGTCACAGAAACCTGATTCAAGGTCTCAGACAGTACCACGGCCTTGCAAGGCTACAATGCCTTCCATACCTTCAGACCACAAAACGAATATGTGAGAACCAAAGGAGGTAATATTTCTATCTATATTAGAGATAAATTCACCTCCTGTCTAGTTAGACTGGACAACTCCATGGAGTTACTCCAAGTACAGCTTACTGTGGGTAACACTCCCATTCAAGTCATAGCCAGTTATAGATCCCTCTCAATGGGTCATGATGTGCACAAAGTCTACTTGAACAAATTGGAGTCAATCCAAATATTCCCGAATACTCTGGTTATGGGGGATTTCAATTATTCCACCATCAACTGGGAAAACTACTCTATCCATAACTTACTAGCTCAAAATTTCCTTAACTTTGTTAACTCAAATGCTGTGGAACAAATTGTTCATACCCCGACAAGAGGAACAAACACACTAGATCTGGTCCTCACTAACATGGGAAACAGATGCACTGCCGCAAATGTCAGGCAATCATTACTTAAATTTGACCACAAATCAGTCACCTTTGAGTTGATACCAGAGCTCACCTGTACCTGTAGCTATACCTGAAAGAATCAAAGCCAGAGCCCCAGGTAAAAACAAGCCACCATGGTTGACATCCAGTGTCAACAAACTACAATAAATGCAAAAAGTTGCTGTCCAAGAAAACAAAGGTGAGGCCACAACAATGGAAAAGTACCCTCCTCAGCCTCAACAGGCAAATAAGACAACATATCGTTAGTTTTACTGGGGTTAAGGGCTAGGTGGTTCTGCGACATCCAGGTTTCAGTTGAGGTGAAAGCTTCTTGGGTAAGTTGTTGTAATAGAGAAGCAGATTTAGAAGAGCAGATAGTAGTGGAATCATCAGCATATTGTATTAGAGTGGGAAAGAGTATTGTGAAAGTCACTGATAAATATACTGAAAAGAAGGGGACCCAGTACAGAGCCGTGGGGTACCCCTGTATTAGTGTTTATGAAAGGGGAGAAGCAGTGTGCCAGACAGTAGATTGTTGCCTTTTAGTGAGATAGTCAGAAAACCATTGGAGCATTGGGGAGAAATGCTCAGTTTGGACAGTTTGGTAAGCAGGAGGGGGTGGGAGACAGTATCAAACGCTTTTAAAAGATCAAGAAAGAGTGCAGATATTATGGAACCAGAGTCACTGGCTCTGTTAACTGTATCCAGGAAGGAGATGTGGGTGGTATTAGTGCTATGTCCAGGCCTTAAAGCATGCTGAGTTGGGGAGAGCAGTTGATGTGTAACCAAGTGATTAAGGAGCTGAATTAGAATGCATTTTTCAAGTATTTTTGAGATGGGAGAAAGTATAACAATAGGTTAGAAATTAGAGATGTCTGAGTTTTTGCTGCCTTTATGAAGTGTAAGAACATATGCTTTTTTCCAGATATGTGGTATGCAAGATTTATGGATGGATCTATTGATGAGGATGCTGATGGCATATGCTATGGAGGAGGCTGATAGTTGCAAGAATTATGCAGGTAGGTTGTCAGGGGCTTTGGTGCAAGGTTTTAGTTTGTGAAGAAGTTTTTTATTAGTTGAGGTAGGTATAGGAGAGAGTGAAAAAATGGGAATTGAAGTAGAAGGGGTGTGTAATATAATACTGTTTGATAGAATTGGTGGGTGGGAAGGTGGTAGTAAGTTTATTTACTTATTAGTTAATTCCAGTCCTACTCTTTCTAATAAAGATGATGAAATTATTGATAGCTACAGGGAAAAAAGTGTATGCTGCAACTTTGAATTTCATAATCTTAAATTCTCAGATTCAATGTTAACATTTATTCTGATATATTGTGAAAGCATGAGGAATATTTTAGCTGCAGTTTCTTCTTGGGAAGAAAAATCTTTAAATAACTTTGTTTCTTCTATTGCATAGGTCACTGCTTACAGTGGGTGTATGTTGAAACTTCTTCCAGGGCTATGACCACAGGTATGGTTTTAAGCACAGTTGCTTGGCTGCATTCTCAAAACCTTTCAGATGATGTTAAAAATGAGATTATAAATTCTCCCTTGGATTGTGATTTAGTGTTTGGCCTCTCTGCTGCAGAGGTGATCAAAAAGTGTGATGAAAGGGGCAAGCTGATGCAGGGAATCAAGATTTTTCAGTCCTTGTTTTCCAGATTGTCTAAGGGATTTTCTTTCTCCTCATCCAATTTCAGCAAAAAAAAAATGAATAAACAGTAACAGCAGAATTCAGGTAAACAGACATTTAAGAAGAAGTGGCAAAGAGATTAAAAAAAGTCTCAAACCTCCCAAAACCAAGGAAATTCCAAAAAGTCTGAATGACTATTCAACAGACCTTGTGACGCCCTCCCACCCTGGCACTCTTTTTCTTCCAGAAAGTCAGACTCTCCAATTTTCTATTTGGCAACAGATTGTTTCAGACAAATGGGTTCTAAAAATCATTCATCAGCATTACAAATGGCAGTAGGAGGAAATACATCCTTTCCAGGGGTCATTCCTCATCCTGCAGATCAGACTATTTTATTTCCTCCTGTTCTTCATCATGTGCTGTCCCAAGGAGTGATAGAACCACCTTCTTGCCCCAAAGGATGAAAATGCCTGGAGATCAGTTCTGGATCTTTCTTTCCTAAACCTGTTTGTGATAGTACTCAAATTCAAAATGATGTCACTTCACAACGTGTTACCTCTTCTTACTATTTCAAATTTCCTGGTAACAGACTTAAAAGATGCTTATCATCACATTCCTATTCATCCAGACTTCAGGTGTTTCATAAGGTTTTGTGTGTGTCTGGTTCATATTATCAGTTCTCTGCATTACTGTATGGACTATCCACAGCCCCAACAGTGCTCACAAGGTGTCTAGCTCTAGTTATAGCTCATTACAGGCAAAAGGTATCCACATTTTTCTGTATTCAGAGGACTTGCTTATCTTTGCAGAGTCTTTTTCAAAACGTCAGGAATCTCTATTTTGGGTGAGAGATCTCTTGCACAAGCCGGGATTCCAAGAGAGCATTCAAAATCCTTCACACAGGAATGTGTTCCTGCGATGTCAACTAGACATCTCAGTTTAAAGCACTTTTTTTTCATAAGAAAAATCAATCCTTATTTAGATCCATTTCTATGTTTTTCCACTTAGATTTCAGTCATTGCAAGGGAATATCTCAGAATATTGGGTCTCATGGCATCTGTTATTCTCATGATACCCCTGGCAAGACTCCACTTGAAGAAGATACAGTGGTGTCTGAAATTTTTTTGGACCCAACATCAACACCTTTTAATCATTTCAGATCCCAGTACTTGGGTTTGTCAGACATGAAATCTTTTGGTGGCGATAACAAATATCCTTAAGTCAAGGTCTCCCACTTCTCTGTCCCTGCTCCAAAGCAGTCAGTCACCACAGATGCTTCAGACTTTGCTTGCAGAGAAATTTCAGGGGTGATAAAAGTGCAGGGAGTGTTAGACAGCAAGGACAGATGCAAGAAGATAAATATCAAGGAGAAGCTTGCCCTGATCAAGACACTCAATACTCTAAGCAATCTTTAGTCCCTGGGACCTCTTCAAGTGGTTACAGACAATATGACAATAATGTGGTACATCAGCAAGCAAGGAGGGAACCAGGTTGTACCCCCTTTTCAGACTAGTCATGTTAGCTTGGGATATAATGTCATAGCACAATCTCACTCTACAGCATCCTACATACTACAGGTTGGACAAGGAGAGAGTCATGGTCAGCTGCCTGTCCAGTGCCAGGATTTGTCAGATCATGCACGAACTCAGGTCTCTCAGCAACAAGTACTATTATAACTCTGTCATAGCTCATGTTGGAGTGAATGACCTGAGATGTACCTCACTGGACTTTATGAAGAGAGACATGATTGACCTCTCTGAATATGTGTCCCAGGCAGGTATGTCCCTAGCCTTGAGCAGCATACCACCCTCACCTAAAATAATGCCATAGTTTCAACAAAAAATGTTTGATTTCAATAACTGGCTTTGTTTATTGGTGTCATTCAAAGGGGATCCAGTTTCTGTCAGCCTGGAAAGCCATGTTTGACAAATCTCACTGCTTTTCCAGAGATGATTGCACCTGGCACCATTAGGCATTTGGCTGCTGGCAAAGTCTCTTGCCTCACCCATTGTGCCTTTTTTAGGCATGGTCTCAAAAACAAACTTACTGACGTGAAATTTGCTAATCAAATCAAAATAAGGGTCATGCTGCTAAACGCTAGGAGCTTAAACCAAAAACTGCACACCCTGGAAGCACTTCTATCACTGGAAGATGGAGTTGTCTGTGCAGTCACAGAAACCTGATTCAAGGTCTCAGACAGTACCACGGCCTTGCAAGGCTACAATGCCTTCCATACCTTCAGACCACAAAACGAATATGTGAGAACCAAAGGAGGTAATATTTCTATCTATATTAGAGATAAATTCACCTCCTGTCTAGTTAGACTGGACAACTCCATGGAGTTACTCCAAGTACAGCTTACTGTGGGTAACACTCCCATTCAAGTCATAGCCAGTTATAGATCCCTCTCAATGGGTCATGATGTGCACAAAGTCTACTTGAACAAATTGGAGTCAATCCAAATATTCGAATACTCTGGTTATGGGGATTTCAATTATTCCACCATCAACTGGGAAAACTACTCTATCCATAACTTACTAGCTCTAAATTTCCTTAACTTTGTTAACTCAAATGCTGTGGAACAAATTGTTCATACCCCGACAAGAGGAACAAACACACTAGATCTGGTCCTCACTAACATGGGAAACAGATGCACTGCCGCAAATGTCAGGCAATCATTACTTAAATTTGACCACAAATCAGTCACCTTTGAGTTGATACCAGAGCTCACCTGTACCTGTAGCTATACCTGAAAGAATCAAAGCCAGAGCCCCAGGTAAAACAAGCCACCATGGTTGACATCCAGTGTCAACAAACTACAATAAATGCAAAAAGTTGCTGTCCAAGAAAACAAAGGTGAGGCCACAACAATGGAAAAGTACCCTCCTCAGCCTCAACAGGCAAATAAGACAACATATCGTTAGTTTTACTGGGGTTAAGGGCTAGGTGGTTCTGCGACATCCAGGTTTCAGTTGAGGTGAAAGCTTCTTGGGTAAGTTGTTGTAATAGAGAAGCAGATTTAGAAGAGCAGATAGTAGTGGAATCATCAGCATATTGTATTAGAGTGGGAAAGAGTATTGTGAAAGTCACTGATAAATATACTGAAAAGAAGGGGACCCAGTACAGAGCCGTGGGGTACCCCTGTATTAGTGTTTATGAAAGGGAGAAGCAGTGTGCCAGACAGTAGATTGTTGCCTTTTAGTGAGATAGTCAGAAAACCATTGGAGCATTGGGGAGAAATGCTCAGTTTGGACAGTTTGGTAAGCAGGAGGGGGTGGGAGACAGTATCAAACGCTTTTAAAAGATCAAGAAAGAGTGCAGATATTATGGAACCAGAGTCACTGGCTCTGTTAACTGTATCCAGGAAGGAGATGTGGGTGGTATTAGTGCTATGTCCAGGCCTTAAAGCATGCTGAGTTGGGGAGAGCAGTTGATGTGTAACCAAGTGATTAAGGAGCTGAATTAGAATGCATTTTTCAAGTATTTTTGAGATGGGAGAAAGTATAACAATAGGTTAGAAATTAGAGATGTCTGAGTTTTTGCTGCCTTTATGAAGTGTAAGAACATATGCTTTTTTCCAGATATGTGGTATGCAAGATTTATGGATGGATCTATTGATGAGGATGCTGATGGCATATGCTATGGAGGAGGCTGATAGTTGCAAGAATTATGCAGGTAGGTTGTCAGGGGCTTTGGTGCAAGGTTTTAGTTTGTGAAGAAGTTTTTTATTAGTTGAGGTAGGTATAGGAGAGAGTGAAAAAATGGGAATTGAAGTAGAAGGGGTGTGTAATATAATACTGTTTGATAGAATTGGTGGGTGGGAAGGTGGTAGTAAGTTTATTTACTTATTAGTTAATTCCAGTCCTACTCTTTCTAATAAAGATGATGAAATTATTGATAGCTACAGGGAAAAAAGTGTATGCTGCAACTTTGAATTTCATAATCTTAAATTCTCAGATTCAATGTTAACATTTATTCTGATATATTGTGAAAGCATGAGGAATATTTTAGCTGCAGTTTCTTCTTGGGAAGAAAAATCTTTAAATAACTTTGTTTCTTCTATTGCATAGGTCACTGCTTACAGTGGGTGTATGTTGAAACTTCTTCCAGGGCTATGACCACAGGTATGGTTTTAAGCACAGTTGCTTGGCTGCATTCTCAAAACCTTTCAGATGATGTTAAAAATGAGATTATAAATTCTCCCTTGGATTGTGATTTAGTGTTTGGCCTCTCTGCTGCAGAGGTGATCAAAAAGTGTGATGAAAGGGGCAAGCTGATGCAGGGAATCTCTTAAGATTTTTCAGTCCTTGTTTTCCAGATTGTCTAAGGGATTTTCTTTCTCCTCATCCAATTTCAGCAAAAAAAAAATGAATAAACAGTAACAGCAGAATTCAGGTAAACAGACATTTAAGAAGAAGTGGCAAAGAGATTAAAAAAAGTCTCAAACCTCCCAAAACCAAGGAAATTCCAAAAAGTCTGAATGACTATTCAACAGACCTTGTGACGCCCTCCCACCCTGGCACTCTTTTTCTTCCAGAAAGTCAGACTCTCCAATTTTCTATTTGGCAACAGATTGTTTCAGACAAATGGGTTCTAAAAATCATTCATCAGCATTACAAATGGCAGTAGGAGGAAATACATCCTTTCCAGGGGTCATTCCTCATCCTGCAGATCAGACTATTTTATTTCCTCCTGTTCTTCATCATGTGCTGTCCCAAGGAGTGATAGAACCACCTTCTTGCCCCAAAGGATGAAAATGCCTGGAGATCAGTTCTGGATCTTTCTTTCCTAAACCTGTTTGTGATAGTACTCAAATTCAAAATGATGTCACTTCACAACGTGTTACCTCTTCTTACTATTTCAAATTTCCTGGTAACAGACTTAAAAGATGCTTATCATCACATTCCTATTCATCCAGACTTCAGGTGTTTCATAAGGTTTTGTGTGTGTCTGGTTCATATTATCAGTTCTCTGCATTACTGTATGGACTATCCACAGCCCCAACAGTGCTCACAAGGTGTCTAGCTCTAGTTATAGCTCATTACAGGCAAAAAGGTATCCACATTTTTCTGTATTCAGAGGACTTGCTTATCTTTGCAGAGTCTTTTTCAAAATGTCAGGAATCTCTATTTTGGGTGAGAGATCTCTTGCACAAGCCGGGATTCCAAGAGAGCATTCAAAATCCTTCACACAGGAATGTGTTCCTGCGATGTCAACTAGACATCTCAGTTTAAAGCACTTTTTTTTCATAAGAAAAATCAATCCTTATTTAGATCCATTTCTATGTTTTTCCACTTAGATTTCAGTCATTGCAAGGGAATATCTCAGAATATTGGGTCTCATGGCATCTGTTATTCTCATGATACCCCTGGCAAGACTCCACTTGAAGAAGATATAGTGGTGTCTGAAATTTTTTTGGACCCAACATCAACACCTTTTAATCATTTCAGATCCCAGTACTTGGGTTTGTCAGACATGAAATCTTTTGGTGGCGATAACAAATATCCTTAAGTCAAGGTCTCCCACTTCTCTGTCCCTGCTCCAAAGCAGTCAGTCACCACAGATGCTTCAGACTTTGCTTGCAGAGAAATTTCAGGGGTGATAAAAGTGCAGGGAGTGTTAGACAGCAAGGACAGATGCAAGAAGATAAATATCAAGGAGAAGCTTGCCCTGATCAAGACACTCAATACTCTAAGCAATCTTTAGTCCCTGGGACCTCTTCAAGTGGTTACAGACAATATGACAATAATGTGGTACATCAGCAAGCAAGGAGGGAACCAGGTTGTACCCCTTTCAGACTAGTCATGTTAGCTTGGGATATAATGTCATAGCACAATCTCACTCTACAGCATCCTACATACTACAGGTTGGACAAGGAGAGAGTCATGGTCAGCTGCCTGTCCAGTGCCAGGATTTGTCAGATCATGCACGAACTCAGGTCTCTCAGCAACAAGTACTATTATAACTCTGTCATAGCTCATGTTGGAGTGAATGACCTGAGATGTACCTCACTGGACTTTATGAAGAGAGACATGATTGACCTCTCTGAATATGTGTCCCAGGCAGGTATGTCCCTAGCCTTGAGCAGCATACCACCCTCACCTAAAATAATGCCATAGTTTCAACAAAAAATGTTTGATTTCAATAACTGGCTTTGTTTATTGGTGTCATTCAAAGTGGATCCAGTTTCTGTCAGCCTGGAAAGCCATGTTTGACAAATCTCACTGCTTTTCCAGAGATGATTGCACCTGGCACCATTAGGCATTTGGCTGCTGGCAAAGTCTCTTGCCTCACCCATTGTGCCTTTTTTAGGCATGGTCTCAAAAACAAACTTACTGACGTGAAATTTGCTAATCAAATCAAAATAAGGGTCATGCTGCTAAGCTAGGAGCTTAAACCAAAACTGCACACCCTGGAAGCACTTCTATCACTGGAAGATGGAGTTGTCTGTGCAGTCACAGAAACCTGATTCAAGGTCTCAAACAGTACCACGGCCTTGCAAGGCTACAATGCCTTCCATACCTTCAGACCACAAAACGAATATGTGAGAACCAAAGGAGGTAATATTTCTATCTATATTAGAGATAAATTCACCTCCTGTCTAGTTAGACTGGACAACTCCATGGAGTTACTCCAAGTACAGCTTACTGTGGGTAACACTCCCATTCAAGTCATAGCCAGTTATAGATCCCTCTCAATGGGTCATGATGTGCACAAAGTCTACTTGAACAAATTGGAGTCAATCCAAATATTCCCGAATACTCTGGTTATGGGGGATTTCAATTATTCCACCATCGACTGGGAAAACTACTCTATCCATAACTTACTAGCTCTAAATTTCCTTAACTTTGTTAACTCAAATGCTGTGGAACAAATTGTTCATACCCCGACAAGAGGAACAAACACACTAGATCTGGTCCTCACTAACATGGGAAACAGATGCACTGCCGCAAATGTCAGGCAATCATTACTTAAATTTGACCACAAATCAGTCACCTTTGAGTTGATACCAGAGCTCACCTGTACCTGTAGCTATACCTGAAAGAATCAAAGCCAGAGCCCCAGGTAAAAACAAGCCACCATGGTTGACATCCAGTGTCAACAAACTACAATAAATGCAAAAAGTTGCTGTCCAAGAAAACAAAGGTGAGGCCACAACAATGGAAAAGTACCCTCCTCAGCCTCAACAGGCAAATAAGACAACATATCGTTAGTTTTACTGGGGTTAAGGGCTAGGTGGTTCTCGACATCCAGGATTCAGTTGAGGTGAAAGCTTCTTGGGTAAGTTGTTGTAATAGAGAAGCAGATTTAGAAGAGCAGATAGTAGTGGAATCATCAGCATATTGTATTAGAGTGGGAAAGAGTATTGTGAAAGTCACTGATAAATATACTGAAAAGAAGGGGACCCAGTACAGAGCCGTGGGGTACCCTATGAGTGTTTATGAAAGGGAGAAGCAGTGTGCCAGACAGTAGATTGTTGCCTTTTAGTGAGATAGTCAGAAAACCATTGGGCGTTGGGGAGAAATGCTCAGTTTGGACAGTTTGGTAAGCAGCGGGGGGTGGGAGACAGTATCAAAGCGCTTTTAAAAGATCAAGAAAGAGTGCAGATATTATGGAACCAGAGTCACTGGCTCTGTTAACTGTATCCAGGAAGGAGATGTGGGTGGTATTAGTGCTATGTCCAGGCCTTAAAGCATGCTGAGTTGGGAGAGCAGTTGATGTGTAACCAAGTGATTAAGGAGCTGAATTAGAATGCATTTTTCAAGTATTTTGAGATGGGAGAAAGTATAACAATAGGTTAGAAATTAGAGATGTCTGAGTTTTGCTGCCTTTATGAAGTGTAAGAACATATGCTTTTTCCAGATATGTGGTATGCAAGATTTATGGATGGATCTATTGATGAGGATGCTGATGGCATATGCTATGGAGGAGGCTGATAGTCGCAAGAATTATGCAGGTAGGTTGTCAGGGGCTTTGGTGCAAGGTTTTAGTTTGTGAAGAAGTTTTTTATTAGTTGAGGTAGGTATAGGAGAGAGTGAGAAAATGGGAATTGAAGTAGAAGGGGTGTGTAATATAGTACTGTTTGATAGAATTGGTGGGTGGGAAGGTGGTAGTAAGTTTATTTACTTATTAGTTAATTCCAGTCCTACTCTTTCTAATAAAGATGATGAAATTATTGATAGCTACAGGGAAAAAGTGTATGCTGCAACTTTGAATTTCATAATCTTAAATTCTCAGATTCAATGTTAACATTTATTCTGATATATTGTGAAAGCATGAGGAATATTTTAGCTGCAGTTTCTTCTTGGGAAGAAAAATCTTTAAATAACTTTGTTTCTTCTATTGCATAGGTCACTGCTTACAGTGGGTGTATGTTGAAACTTCTTCAGGGCTATGACCACAGGTATGGTTTTAAGCACAGTTGCTTGGCTGCATTCTCAAAACCTTTCAGATGATGTTAAAAATGAGATTATAAATTCTCCCTTGGATTGTGATTTAGTGTTTGGCCTCTCTGCTGCAGAGGTGATCAAAAGTGTGATGAAAGGGCAAGCTGATGCAGGGAATCTCTTAAGATTTTTCAGTCCTTGTTTTCCAGATTGTCTAAGGGATTTTCTTTCTCCTCATCCAATTTCAGCAAAAAAAAAATGAATAAACAGTAACAGCAGAATTCAGGTAAACAGACATTTAAGAAGAAGTGGCAAAGAGATTAAAAAAAGTCTCAAACCTCCCAAAACCAAGGAAATTCCAAAAAGTCTGAATGACTATTCAACAGACCTTGTGACGCCCTCCCACCCTGGCACTCTTTTTCTTCCAGAAAGTCAGACTCTCCAATTTTCTATTTGGCAACAGATTGTTTCAGACAAATGGGTTCTAAAAATCATTCATCAGCATTACAAATGGCAGTAGGAGGAAATACATCCTTTCCAGGGGTCATTCCTCATCCTGCAGATCAGACTATTTTGTTTCCTCCTGTTCTTCAGCATGTGCTGTCCCAAGGAGTGATAGAACCACCTCCTTGCCGCAAAGGAAGAAAATGCCTGGAGATCAGTTCTGGATCTTTCTTTCCTAAACCTGTTTGTGATAGTACTCAAATTCAAAATGATGTCACTTCACAACGTGTTACCTCTTCTTACTATTTCAAATTTCCTGGTAACAGACTTAAAAGATGCTTATCATCACATTCCTATTCATCCAGACTTCAGGTGTTTCATAAGGTTTTGTGTGTGTCTGGTTCATATTATCAGTTCTCTGCATTACTGTTTGGACTATCCACAGCCCCAACAGTGCTCACAAGGTGTCTAGCTCTAGTTATAGCTCATTACAGGCAACAAGGTATCCACATTTTTCTGTATTCAGAGGACTTGCTTATCTTTGCAGAGTCTTTTTCAAAATGTCAGGAATCTCTATTTTGGGTGAGAGATCTCTTGCACAAGCCGGGATTCCAAGAGAGCATTCAAAATCCTTCACACAGGAATGTGTTCCTGCGATGTCAACTAGACATCTCAGTTTAAAGCACTTTTCTTTCACAAGAAAAATTAATCCTTATTTAGATCCATTTCTATGTTTTTACACTTAGATTGCAGTCATTGCAAGGGAATATTTCAGAATATTGGGTCACATGGCATCTGTTATTCTCGTGATACCCCTGGTAAGACTCCACTTGAAGAAGATACAGTGGTGTCTGAAATTTCTTTGGACCCAGCATCAACACCTTTTTATCATTTCAGATCCCAGTACTTGGGTTTGTCAGACATGAAATCTTTTGGTGGCGATAACAAATATCCTTAAGTCAAGGTCTCCCACTTCTCTGTCCCTGCTCCAAAGCAGTCAGTCACCACAGATGCTTCAGACTTTGCTTGCAGAGAAATTTCAGGGGTGATAAAAGTGCAGGGAGTGTTAGACAGCAAGGACAGATGCAAGAAGATAAATATCAAGGAGAAGCTTGCCCTGATCAAGACACTCAATACTCTGAGCAATCTTTAGTCCCTGGGACCTCTTCAAGTGGTTACAGACAATATGACAATAACGTGGTACATCAGCAAGCAAGCGGTGAACCAGGTAGTACCCCCTTTGCAGACTAGTCATGTTAGCTTGGGATATAATGTCATAGCACAATCTCACTCTACAGCATCCTACATTCTACAGGTTGGATAAGGAGAGAGTCATGGTCAGCTGCCTGTCCAGTGCCAGGATTTGTCAGATCATGCACGAACTCAGGTCTCTCAGCAACAAGTACTATTATAACTCTGTCATAGCTCATGTTGGAGTGAATGACCTGAGATGTACCTCACTGGACTTTATGAAGAGAGACATGATTGAGCTCTCTGAATATGTGTCCCAGGCAGGTATGTCCCTAGCCTTGAGTAGCATACCACCCTTACCTAGAATAATGCCATAGTATCAACAAACAATGATTGATTTCAATAATTGGTTTTGTTTTTTGGTGTCATTCAAAGTGGATCCAGTTTCTGTCAGTTTGGAAAGCCATGGTTGACAAACCTCACTGCTTTTCCAGAGATGATTGCACCTGGCACCACTAGGCATTTGGCTGCTGGCAAAGTCTCTTGCCTCTCCCATTGTGCCTTTTTTAGGCATGGTCTCGAAAACAAACTTACTGACCTGAAATTTGCTAATCAAATCAAAATAAGGGTCATGCTGCTAAATGCTAGGAGCTTAAACCAAAAACTGCACACCCTGGAAGCACTTCTATCACTGGAAGATGGAGATGTCTGTGCAGTCACAGAAACCTGATTTAAGGTCTCAGACAATACCCTGGCCTTGCAAGGCTACAATGCTTTCCACACCTTCAGACCACAAAACGAACATGTGAGAACCAAAGGAGGTAATGTTTCTATCTATATTAGAGATAAATTCACCTAAAGATATAATTTTTAAACAATTCACTCCTAGTGTTATGTGTGACAAATTGGATGTTTTGCAAGATAATATTGTCTCATATGAAAAGCGCCTGCAGCTTACAAAAGTTAAAAAGCTGCAGAGAGAGATCACAAGGACTTTCAGAACCAGCATGTGTTCACTTGGCTCAGAGATTTCAACAGCAGACAACCGTCAAATTCCGTCAATCATCATGAAAACCAATCACACAGGCTGTACCATGATACTAATGCAATGTCAACGCCTTCATCTTCAGAACACACGTAAATTGTTATGGATCAACGGCATGAAAGTGCGCTTAGTAATAGCAGTACTAATAATGAATGCTGCTTAGTGACTACTTCTGCTATGGAGCAAGCACCCTCCTTATTGAATAGTAGTGCTCCTAATGACTCTAACATAACAACTATATCTTCTAAAGTAAGTAATTGTAACTTAAGTATTACAAGATCATCTGTTCCAAATGTAGCCACTAAAGGTAGTAGTGCTTTGGTTAGACTGAAGGATAACAGCTTTACCAACGTTTTTTTTACTAGAAAGCCCTCTACCCATGAAAAGTCGATTGAGGAGCAGTAGAAGAAAGGGAAGCTCACAATGGCCTGTGAGTATAGACAGAAATCAACCAATGGTGAAAAGAAGATGCCAGTAGATACAGGTGCCATTTTTAACATTTCCTCTATTGAACTTACTACTGAGCAATTAACATTATTGAACAATGGCTTATCTTGTATTCCCTCTACGAGAGCAGACCATGCGGAGATGCTCAAAGACCTGAGACTTTAAGGGATAAACTTAACGCTTAAAACCATTTTTACTGGAGATAGAAATAGAAATATTCATCCTTATAAAAAACCTAGTACTTTCAGCTCTAATTTTGATGCAGTAGTTCAATCTTTTATAAATGTGTGTGAATATGAATTTAGACAGCTTTTTAGGGCAGGAACACATTGTAATTTCTATAATATGTCTAGTGATGACATCACAGCTTTGAATGAACTTAAAGATCTACAGTCAATTGTTATTAAACCTGCTGACAAAGGTGGGAGAATAGTGATTTTAGATAAAGTTCTTTACATTAATCTAATGTTGTTGCTGTTAAATGATTCAAGCACTTATCAACATATAACGAGATTTACTGCAAATGGCGTTATGGAAAAAGTCTCTTTCCTAGTGTTCGATTTGTTGATGACCAAGCTTATAAATGAAGAATTATTTGAATTCTTTAATGTAGCTCATCCTCTTATTCCATCTATATATGGACTGCCAAAAATATACAAAAACAAAACAATCCCACCTATGAGACCTATTGTGGCCGGCACAGACTGGTGCACGTAACCACTTTCCATCTTTTTAGAGAATAATTTACATCCAGTCCTAGATACCTGTCACACTATCTTAAAAGTTACTAAGTCTTTCTTTGAGAGACTGTGTAATCGACTCTCAACTATCGACTGTGAATTTATTTTTGTTACATTAGACGTTGAGTCACTTTTTACTTGTATTCCCAATGATATGGGTATAGAGATGATTAGAGATTTTCTCACAACCAATAAGTGTTTTTCTAGTAATAAAGTAACACTACTTTGTGCTCTGTTAGAAAGAGTTCTCGAAAATAATGTTTTTGTTTTTGAAAATGATATTTTCCTTCAAAAGACTGGTGTGGCTATGGGCACAGCCTGTGCCAATAGCTACGCCAATCTTATTCTAGCACATTGGGAGCACACAACCATTTTCACACCTGCTAATGAGTTTTTCTGATGACATCCTCTGGTATGTACACTTTGTCGATGATGTTTTTATGTTGTGGAAAGGTAGTACTATTGAACTAGATTGTTTTGTCACTTTTTTACATAATACTACCAGTTTCCTCAAGTTCACGTATCAACATTCATACAATCATATAGAATTCTTAGATGTCTCTCTTGATAAATCTGACTTACAGAAGGTTAATAGTATTTACAAGAAGCCAACTAGAAAAAATACTCTTTTACATAAAAGGAGCATGCATCCCAAACATGTTACTAAAAATTTGGTTAAAGGTCAAATTTATAGAACTTTAAGGTTGCACAATAATGATATGGAAGCTAGCAATGCCCTTACAGAACTAAAATCAGAATTTTTAGAAAGACGCCATTCTGAATCAGAAGTGGACCTGTTTATTAAGGAATCATGGACACAGAGATCCACCAGGTGCAAACTATTTCTTAATTTTTCTACTAATAAATTGCTTCCATCTACATCATCTGGAAACACTTCAAAAAACTTTAGAGTTGTTTTGCAATATTCTAATGATATTGATAACTATTGCAATATTATCAAGAAAAATTGGAATATTTTATGACATTCCAGGTTTTATTGAAAAGTTTGGTGAAACACCCTAATTTTCTTTTAAAAATAATACATCATTAAAACATCTGTGCCATAAATCAGTGCATCCACATGCACCTAAGTCCACGAGGATAGGCACTTTCCCATGCAGAAATTGTTCTGCTTGTAAGTTCATTTATAGTCAAGCACTGTATATACATACTTCATGTCACTTTAAAATCTCTATACATTAATTACTATGCAGATTGCAAAACTGAGAATGTTGTTTATTTTGCCTTCTGCCAAAAATGTCATGCTTATTATGTTGGAAAAACAAATAGAACCTTCAAAGACAGAGTTTTAGAACATAACAGAGACATTAGAAACAAGAAGGAAACAAATGCATTGGCAGAACATGTTATGAATACTGACTCGACACTTAGTTTTAAGTTTTTAATTTTACAAATTCTCATTTGTTCCAATAGAGGGGGTGATACAGAGAATCAAACAGAGGCTGCTGAGCAAAAGTGGATCCTCTTGTTAAATGCAGAAAAACATCCTGGGTTGAACAACATGTTTTCTTTAAAACCCTTTTTGAAAGCACGCCCTCTTAAACATAAGTAGTTATACACTACTTTATAATCAATTTTTGTTTTTAACATACCAATTGTTTTTAAGATGTCTTTTATAAAAGGTTCTGAGATTTTTTCCCTCTCTTCTTTAGTATTTTATTAAACTATTAGCTTAGTTAATTGGTTAATGATTTTAAGCTGTGATGGTAAGCTACTATTTAAATGAATGTTTTTAGCAAGTGCAATTGTCTGAAGAAGTGACCTGTGAGTCGTGAAAGTGCTTACCTTTGCTTTTTTGTTGTTTTATTAAAGTTTCTGCTCTGTAAGTCTACGTGCAGTTTATACTTTTACCTTATAAATTTACCTCCTGTCTAGTTAGACTGGACAACTCCATGAAGTTACTCCAAGTACAGCTTACTGTGGGTAACACTCCCATTCAAGTCATAGCCAGTTATAGATCCTCCTCAATGGGTCATGATGTGCACGAAGCATACTTGAACAAATTGGAGTCAATCCAAATTTTCTGAACACTGGTTATGGGGGATTTCAATTATTCCACCATCAACTGGGAAAACTATGCTATCCCTAGCTTACTAGTTCAAAATTTCCTTAACTTTGTTAACTCAAATGCCATGGAACAAATTGTTCATACCCCGACAAGAGGAACAAACATACTAGATCTGGTCCTCACTAACATGGGAAACAGATGCACTGCCACAAATGTCAGGCACTCATTACTTAAATTTGACCACAAATCAGTCACCTTTGAGTTGGCACCAGAGCTCACCTGTACCTGTAGCTGTACCTGAAAGAATCAAAGCCAGAACCCCAGGTAAAAACAAGCCCCCATGGTGGACATCCAGCGTCAACAAACTTTACAATAAATGCAGAAATTTGCTGTCCAAGAAAACAAAGGTGAGGCCACAACAATGGAAAAGTACCCTCCTCAGCCCCAACAGGCAAATAAGACAACATATCAAATTCTCTAAGGGCTCCTTTGAGAAAAAAATATCAAGCACAGCCAAGGATAACCATAAGGCCTTTTACAGCTATGTACACAGCCTAATAGGTAGGACCCAAGCATGTGCAGAATTAGTGACTAACACTATCACACACACTGACCCCTCAGGGATAGGAAACATACTAGCGGACAAGTTTGGTAAATATTTCACTCCCTTATCCCCTCCAAACTTATCACAAACCTACCCCCAAGCTCCCAAACCCTACATATGTAAAGAGCAGGTCATTAAAGCCTTGTCCAAGGCAAAAAACACAGCCTCTATAGGACCAGATGGCATCTCAAGCTGTCTTCTAGACAGGCTAAAACATGAATTACCATCACTATTAAGTATCTTTTTCAGTCATAGACTAATCACAGACTTTGTTCCTGCGGAATGGAGAACAGTAACATTTACTCCCCTCCACAAAGGTGGCCTAACAACAGATCAGGGGAATTACTGACCCATAAGCCTGACCAGACTCATCTGTAAGGCCACGGAACATATCATTATGGACCTCATAAATAAAGACATAGGTGACCTCTAAACCCTGGATCCATTTCAATCTGGCTTTGTCAAGGGCAGATCCTGCCTTTTAAATCTGAAGGATTTCTTTGAAATGTGACCAAGGCCATTGGCAAGGGCAAATCTGTGCACACAGCATACCTTGACTTGGCAAAGACTTTCAACACAATCCTACATTCAGCCATTACTGATAAACTTAGCAAACTGAATGTAAACCCCTTTGTTGTAAGATGGGCTGCCAACTGGCTCACAAAACGGGCACACACTGCCAAAGTGGATGACTCCACATCAACCAGCAGACGTGTCACCAGCGGGATGCTACAGGGTTTAGTGATGGGCCCCCTACTGTTTGGTATATACTTCTCAGAAGTTCAGACCAAAACTAAGAGGTTGTGGCTGATCATGATCATGGATGACTGCAAACTGGGTGCAATTATTGAATCCCCAAATGATGTCCTCAAAGATGTTAGTACTCCATAAAACAACTCTTAACTCCTGGACAGACCACTAACCCCTCCCTAACCATCCCAAATTCCAATATAAGCATAGCAGCCCAATTTAACTCACATTTTATAAACTCCGTTCAGGCCTTATTAAATAATAGCAACTATACCCCCTCTAACCACTCTCACAACTCCTTTACATCATAGGTTCATAGGTTCATAGGTAGGTACTAGGCCATTGGCCCTAGGGCCTATATAGGCCTAGCCAAATGGTACCCTGGCTTTTGCCACCCAAGAAAATTATTTTCCTGTGCCCCTGTCAAGCAGAGCCACAGAAGTGATCCCCGGGGTGAATTTCCTATTTCCCATCCAATCATGAAGATTTTTCTTGAGGAGTGCTAATGAGAAGCTTTGTTTGATACAGATAGGTAGTTTGTTCCAGAGTATGGGAAGTCTCTCGGACAGGAATCTATCCCTCCAGCATGTTCTGTTTATTGTGGTGACAAGGTTTAGGTCCCTAGAGCGTGTAGCTCAGAGGGATTGGGATTTCTTTATGTGGAGCATGTCCAACAGCTCTGGGTTTGACATAGCTTTGTATGTTAGGCAGAGATCGCCTCTGAGTAGGCGGTATGTGACAGAGTAAAGCCGGAGTTTTTTGAGAAGGTCTGTGTAGGGCATCTGTTTGAGGCCAGTAATCTTCTTTGTGAGGTATTTCTGCGGCCTTTCCAGTTGTTGTAGATGTCCAGACCACTTCCATCCAAAATCTCCTTCTTCAACTAAAACCCACTACTCTTGCAGTTGACCATGTCCCAGTTGAATTTCTTAAACTAGCAGCTGACTCCATCTCATACCCAATCTCTTTACTTATTAATCACTCCATTATGGAACAATATGTACCAATACTCTGGAAACTTTCCTGCATCATTTCTCTTCATAAAGGTGGCCCTTCCACAGACCTATCCAACCATAGACCCATTGCCATATTCTCTCCCTTAGCAAAATACTAGAAAAATGCATATATTCTCAACTACTGGCATATCTACTACAAAACTCTCCAGCACATAGCATGGTTTTAGACCAAGACAGCACCACAACAGCCCTTTTAAGTTCACAGATTCCATCAACCACCACAAAAAAGTAACAACCTTGTCTCCTCCATTTTCTTGGATATGTCAAAAGCATTTGACACTGTCTTCCATCAGAAACTACTTCAAGAATTAGCATCCTTACATCTCTCACTATCATCTATCATTTGGTTTTGCAGCTATCTGTCCAACTGATAACAAGCTGTTAAGTGGAAAGCTGAAACCTCTACCCTACTACCTGTTACTGTAGGAGTCCCACAAGGCTGTATTTGTGAGCCTTTACTCTTTTCCATCTTTACAAACAAACTTAGTTCTGCATCTGCACAAGCCACTATAGTGCAATATGCAGATGATTCCACTGTCATCTGGACAGCCCCTTCCCTCCCCACACTCCTATGTAACACTCAGAAAGCCTTCACAGACGTAGAGAAGTTCCTCAAATAAAATCAACTCATACTAAATCCTAACAAGGCAAAACTAATGATATTCTCTAAAAAAACATCCACAGAACCCACTAGCCCATTTTACATCCTCTCCAACGGCACTAAAATTGAACCAGTTGATAGCACAAATTGGCTATGTGTCACAATAGACAGTTCCCTAAAATATGATAAGCATATAGCCCTTACTATAAAAAGGTACATATTAAACTCGGCTGTCTGTAAAGGTCCAGAACATTCATCACCCCTTCCACTAGACTAGCCATAACATGAACACACCTTCGGTCCACATTACTGTATGCCTCGCCCATCTTCCCCAATCTTAGAAAATCTGAACTGTCTAAACTAGAGATATGCTACCATAAAATAGGGTGTCTTGCTGCTGACCTCCAGAATAGAGCACATCATTACACAACCCTGAAACAGCTACACTGACTCAAGCTAACAAACCTGCAATCACTTAACCAACTTCATACATCAACCCGATGCCAGTCCAGCTCTAAAGAATCTTATTCAACCTTATAATACCACACATACCCTCTGCTCAGCCAATAAACTACTTCTAAAAGTTAATAAATCTAACAACTCTTTTGGTGACTCCTTATTTGCCAATCAAATCACAAAAATATGGAACAGCACTCCCCAACATATACTTAATACCCCAACTACCTACAAATTTAACTCCTTCTTAAAGAACACCTAAACAGCAAATGGCTCTATTCCTGTTAAGTTCCTCTCCCCTCAGCCTTAGTTCACATTTCTTCTCTCAGACCTCTTACTAACTTTCTTTTCCTTCTAGTCACTTGCCACCTCATGCTTGCTCTGTTATAGGAGAGAAGCTTGTCTCTCCCTAACACTAGGTGTTACTGTAAAATCTGTACACATTGTATCTGCATCTATTATAAACCTAACTTACTATGCTTCTGCTTGTATTAGTATTTGATGACTTACAGGATTTTTTTTTACTGTGTTTATTGTAATTACTATTCTTGTCTTTATTGTAATTACTGTTCTAAATGGTTATGTCTGTGTTACTAAATTGTCATCAGAGCTTTCTCCCCGGGCCTGTGCTGATAATGGGCTACTAGTCCAGTCAGACCATCCCAGTAAGCAAATGTAAAATAAAACAAATAAATAATAAATGTCAGTATACTCCAGGAGGGTCTTATGTAGACCAACGACTGGTGTCTTAGTTACAGTCTCAAAGTGAATGTAAAGAAATGCATCATTATTCCCTTCTGCAAAAACAATGTTCCTTCACACTATCAAATCAACAACAATATTGTAAGTACCCATGAAGTGGAAAGGGATTTGGGATCACAAGTAGACTGCAACCTTAACTTCAACCACCATGCGTCTACTGAAGCAAAGAAGGCTTTCTATGTAGCACACTTGATTAGTAAAGGCATCATCTAGAGAGCAAAGGAGGTTATAACCCCTCTGTACTCGGCACTAATCTGACCCATAATTGAGTATAATGCCAAGTTCAGCATGTACCATACAAAGCAACTGGGGAGACCTCAGATCTTTCTAAAAAAGAAGATCAAGGGACTCAAGCACGTGCCGTACACAGACCGACTAGAGTCCCTGTCACTATACTCTGTATCATATAGACTTCTTAGGGGAGACTTATGCCTGGCTTACAGAACAGTCTCAGACCCAAACTTAATTAACTTTCTGCATATCCGTAAATCAAATGGGACTAGAGCTACGCATTCCAGGGACCTAGTCATTACTAAATGCAATCCTAGGTATTGGCTAGCATATTTATGGTATTACATTGGGATAAATCAGCTAGGCTTGAAATGAGCACAGAGTCAATAGCCTAATAAACAACTGTGATTTTATGATCCTAGGATTCTTCTAAGATTTGATCCATCTGTGGGGAGTTCCTCAAGTAGACTTCTTTGCCTCCTCTCTAAACAATCAACTGGCAAAAGTTTATTACAGGACTCCATGCAAGAAGGCCTGGAAAACAGATGCCTTTTCTTTTCTTTGGACAGGAATGTTTCTGTATGCCTTTACACCATTTCCACTAATATCTAGGTTACTCCTGAAGATTCAGAAGGAATCCCCCAATATCATTGTGGTGACTCTTTTCTGGCCCAGGCAACCATAGTTCTATCTTCTTTTGGAAATGACCAGGGGCAAAAACTACAAGCTTCCTTACAGAATGGATCTACTCACACAAGAACAGGGGTGTTTGATATACCCCCACTTCAATCATTTTCAGTTGACTATCTGGATAAGGTCTTAATCCCTTTTAGGCATCTGTTTTTTTAGGACGTGCAGCAGGTACTAATGAAGGCAAGACAATCTGCTACTAGAAAGTCATATATTAGCAAATGGAAAAGGTTTTCTAGGTGGTGTCAGCAACATAAGCAGCACCCATTCAGGGCTAGTTGTTCTCTGGTTTTACAATAGTTGTGTGGATTACTATCTTATGGTCTTTCTTATTCCTCTATCAAGGTTAATTTATTGGCCATTTCAGCATGTCTGCCCATGGATCCTCCTCTTTCAAGGCAGTCACATGTCAAAATGTTCTTAAAAGGGGCTTTGCATAAGAGGCCTCAAGTAAACTGGTGGCCCCTCCTTGGGGTCTTAACTCATTACATCCGAGTGACGCCTCCAGGTGCATCTGCAATTACCCCCTACTGCTCCTCTAGGCGTCAAATATTACTTGTTCATACTTGCATTAATAATTCCAAAACCACGCTACATACAAGGTATCAGAATATTTTATCTTGAAGCATACATGATGGCAAACACAATTGTACTGCTATTTGACCTCTGTCAATGAGTATTTATTAGAATTGTAAGGTGATAACTTCATTTTTAAAGGATTAGGCCACACCCACTAGGGGTTAAAGGTGCACACTCAAAAGACTTGTACTGGAGGGATTTTGTGTTAGAGAAACTAACACTTGCTCCATTTAAGCCAGCTAATCTGGCTAACGTCAGGTTCTTAACATGGAAAATAGTTTTATTGATTGATGTAATCTCTGCAAAAAGGCATCTGAGTTGCAAGCTCTTATGGTGAGTCAACACTACCTCATTTTCTACAAGGATAAAGTTTCTTTGAGAACTAATCCTTCTTTTATGCCTATAGTGATATTTGGGTTTACTTTAAGTCAAACTATCTATCTCCCTGTTTTCTTTCCTAAACTTAAAAATGGGGGAGAAAAGATACGCCATACCTTGGATGTTCACAGACAACTCAGGCACTATCATGACAGAACACAATCTTTCAGATCATTGTATCAATTGCTGTGAAAGTATGAAGAAGGGACAACCATTGTCAAAACAGACTATTTCCAAATGGTTGTCTTAGGCTATTACCTTTTGTTATACTCACCATGACGTATATATTCCAGGCATAGTCAAGGCCCACTCTACAAGGACCTTGGCTCCTTCTGTGGCTTTTTGGAAAGGGCTGGATTCTATACGTATTCTAGAAACTACTACTTTGTCCTCTGTACATACTTTTACATTCCTTCTCTAGGTCTAGATCATGGTTTGCTAGGACTATTCTCTAGGGGCTCCTGGACCCTTCTCCTTCCATCTCCCAAATATAGTTAGCTATGGTAATCTATCTAAGGCTACTGCAGCAATGATCAATATGAAGGACATACTACAACTGTGCAAGTTAAACTTACCATAACACTAGATGTTCAAATTATCACTGCTGCAGTAACCACTCTAACCCTTAACCCCCTTGTTTTTTGGTGTATGTGTGTCTTTTTTTTAATGGCAGGGTGTGAACTTTTAATTTTTGTTATTTTTAGCCTTGTCCTTTCAGGACTCAGCCTCCTTCTCTCAGCTGGCAGGAAAGCTCTGAAGGGCTTTGTGCTCAAACTTGTCTTTTAGTTAGCTCAGCTTGAGCTACTTCACAGTTTGGGCATATGGAAGGCACACTGAAACTTTGGAAGCTGGTCGGCTGTTATATTTTTTGCACGATATAACCCATATAGCTAAGGCTACTGCAGCAGTGATCATTCAAACATCTTCTGTTATGGTAAGTTCACCTTACACAACTGTATTTTTCTTTCCTATCTGAAATTGTCAAGACAGAGATTCTGTTGCTTTTCTAAAACTTATTTTTCTGACACTCCACCCTCCACCATGATGCCATGTTATGTTAACAGTACTAGACAAGATCTAGAAATATTGAAACATAGCAGACTTTTTTCAGACTTGCTCTTTGTTTTCCCAGGTCTTCAACTGTGACCCACCTCCATAGACAACCCAAGGATAAAAAAACTAAAGGTAATGCTACTCAATGCCAGAAGTCTAAACCTCAAGATGCACGCACTCGACGCTCTCCTCAGTATGGAGAAAATCGATGTCTGTGCAGTAACAGAAACCTGGTTCAAGGCTCCTGAGAGCACCCCAGCACTACCAGGTTATAACTCATACCATGCGTTTTGGCCCCAAAACTCAGACCGAAGCACAAAAGGAGGGGGAGTATCTATATTCATCAAAGATACCTACACCTCCAGGTTAGTGGCACTGCACGAAGCATCAGAAACCATCCATGTGCAACTAACTGCAGGCAAAACTGCCTTTCAGTTTATAGCCTGCTACAGAACACCCTCCCTATTACAGGAACCCCACTTGGCATTCCTGAGAACACTGGAGAATATGAAGGTCTCTCCAAACACTATGTTATTGGGTGACTTCAACTACCCAAACATTGACTGGGAAAACTACTAAAGCCCAAACACCCTCGCCCAATGGTTCCTTGAATTTATAAACTCTAACGCAATGGAACAACTGGTCACCACTCCCACAAGAGGGAACAGCATATTGGACCTGGTCATCACCAACATGGGGACTCTATGTTCCACACCAGAGGTAAACCCTTCATTGGTAAGATCAGACCATAAACAAATTTCCCTGGACATCCATATCCCGTCCCCACCCCCAGCCAAGAAAATCACTGTAAAGAATTTCTCAAAAGCCAACTTTGCACTTCTCAAGACTGAGGTGGAATCCTTCAAAGCCCCTGGGCCAGAGGATAATACAGCCCAATCCGCAGAATCCTTTACAAATGCATTCTATGACCACCTGCAGGAATGCATGGATCGTGCTATACCAAATAAAACCAAGACTCACTCCTCCAAAAACAGGAGACCGGTCTGGTGGACCCCGGCTATAAATAAGCTATACAACAGAAGGAGGAAGCTACTACATGACACAGCAAAATCCCAAAAAGGGAAGGCATCTCTGATCAGTATTAGCAAGAAACTTTGATCCCTCATAAAATCATCAAAGGCCAGTTTCGAAAGAAAAATTGCCCTAGACACTAAAGATAATCACAAGGCCTTTTTTAATTATGTCAGGAACATGGGCAGAAACTCCCATATATGCTGTGAATTGTTTCATAATGGTACAAAATATACCGAACCTACAGACATAGCCAATATCCTGGCAGACAGATTCAGTGAAAACTTCTCCCCCCCCCCCCCCAAAGGAGTAAATGCCTATCCCAACTGAATGTAACCTCCCTGACATCACAGATGTGCAGGTGAAAGCTGCCCTCTCCAAAGCAAAAAACACAGCATCTATGGGACCGGATGGTGTCCCAGGCTGTGTCTTACACGAGCTCCAAGAAGAACTGAACCCTCACATTAAGTCACTGTTCAAACTTAGCCTTACTACAGGATATGTACCCAAAGAATGGCGTACAGCTACAGTGGTCCCACTCCACAAAGGTGGTGCCACAACGGACCCGGGAAACTATCGCCCCATAAGCCTGACTAGTCTGGTCTGTAAAGCTATGGAGCGTATTATCATGGAACTCATAAACAAAGACATTGGTAGCCTCCAGACACTGGACCCTACCCAATTTGGCTTTGTTAAGGGCAGATCTTGCCTCTTAAACCTAGTTGATTTCTTTGAAACAGTTACCAAAGCCATAGATGAGGGCAAGGTAGTCCACACAGCCTACCTGGACCTCGCAAAAGCCTTCGACGCAATACCCTACTCAGGCATCATAAATAAGCTTACCAGCTTAAATATCAACCCCTATATCATAAGATGGGTTGCAAACTGGCTCAGAGATAGAACCCACATGGTCAGAATCGCAAGTGCCATGTCCGAATCCAAACCAGTTCCAAGTGGCGTCCCACAGGGCTCAGTTCTGAGACCTCTCTTGTTCGGTATATACTTCTCTGAGGTTCAGGCTAACACGGAGGGATTATGGCTGACAAAGTTCGCAGATGACTGCAAACTGGGGGCCATAATCGAATCTCCAGCTGACACAAGCATCCTTCAAAAGGGTCTCACAGAGACGGATGCTTAGTGCCAGAGCGACGGCCTCAAGCTAAATGCTAAAAAGTGCATAGTCATCTACTTTGGAAAAAACAAGGTGCCCACAAATTACCACATAGGTGGTAATCCATTAAGTACGGAAGAAGTAATTAGAGATTTGGGGACCAACGTAGATAGTAATCTCTCCTTTGATAATCACATTGCCAAAGTGGTTAGAAAGCCCTTCTATATAGCCCACCTTATCATGAAAGGGTTCGCATCTAGATCAAGAGAGGTCATTGTGCCCCTCTACTCATCACTCATCAGGCCCATAATTGAATACAATGCCCCTTTTGGGATGTACCTTACCCGACACCTGCAGCAACTGGAGAGACCCCAAAAGTACCTCACCAAGAGGATCATGGGCTACAAACAGATGTCCTATGCAGCTCGACTAAAGAAACTCCAGCTCTACTCAGTTGCTTACCGCCTACTCAGAGGCGATCTATGCCTGACGTACAAAGCCATGTCAAACCCAGAATTAATGGACATGCTGCACCTAAAAAAATCCAAGTCCCTTAGAGCTACACGCTCCAGGGACCTAAACCTCAGCAGAAAAATAAATAGGACATGCTGGAGGGACAGATTAATTACCCAGAGGCTCCCCTCACTCTGGAATAGAATCCCAATTCATGTTAGACATAGCCCCTCGCTGACCCTCTTCAAGCGAAATCTGGACGTGTGGATGGGAAATCGCAAATTCACCCCTGGGATCTCTTCTGTGTCCCTGCTAGACAGAGGCACAGTAAACTAATCTTAAAAGGGTACCTTCTGTGACCTACTTTACAGAGGCACAGTAGGCTAATCTAATAGGGAGGCAGAAGCCAAATACACTCTGGCTAGGCTTATAAATGCCCTAGGGCAGATAGCCTAGTATCTACCTATGAACCTATAGGATAAAAATACTATAAATGCATTCTCACATTCATTTTGCAATCTAATCAAAAAAGCTAATAAAACAGGACAAATTCCAGTACTACCAGTCTGCCCTAGACTCCTCACAATGCAGCCCCAAACAATTCTGGTCCTCCATAAACTCCATCCTCCACCCAGGTAAAGTCAGTACCCATCCTCCTAACATCCCTCACTCCTCAGAAAATATTGCTACCTCATTCAACACACACTTCACCCAAACCATACTATCACTAGCTAAACAACACAAGCCCCCTTCCCTCCAACCCACACCTTCAACTAGTAATCTCCCCACTGCCTTCTTTTTTTCTCCTGTACCTACCTCCAAGATAAAAAAACTCTTAACTAAACTTAAACCCACCAAATTAGCAGCAGACAACCTGCCAAGTGAATACCTACAAATCGCAGCTGATGCTCTGGCCTACCCAGTATCCATCCTGATTAACCAATCTCTGTCAGAAAATTACGTTCCCACACTGTGGAAAGTATCACATATAATTACCCTCCACAAAGGCGGACACTCCACAGAACTAATCAACTACCGCCCCATAGCTATTCTCTCTCCACTCTCCAAAATACTAGAGAGATGCATACACTCTCAGGTCTCAGACTACCTCCTTACTAACAACCTCCTTTCCAGTACTCAGCATGGTTTCCAGCCAAACACCACTGCCTTACTCTCCTTTACTAACACTATCCTTCAGCATAAAACAATGGCTATCTCTCCTCTGCTACTTTCCTAGACCTATCTAAAGCATTTGACATGGTCCTACACAAACAACTTATCTCTGTCTTCAATAACCTATCCTTCTCTCAATCAGTCACCAACTGGTTTCAGAGTTACCTGTCTGACCGCCAACAATCTGTTGTATGGCAGAATGACATATATCCCCAACTACCTGTTTCCATAGGGGTTCCTCAAGGATCCATCCTTGGACCCCTACTCTTCTCTGTTTACACCAATAATCTAGCCTCTGCCACCAAACATGGCACACTCATACAATACGCAGATGACTCAACCATCATCTGCTCAGCCCAGTCCCTACCCAAACTGCAAAAAGTCACACAGAAAGCCTTTTCCTCTGTTGAAACTTGGTTATCTGATGCCCAATTAATACTCAACCCAAACAAAACTAAACTACTCATCTTCGAACCCACCAAACATACTCAAAACAACTCCCACTTTAACATCACAGCAAAAGACAACACCACTATATACCTAACCGAACACACCAAATTGCTAGGAGTGGAAATAGACAATAAACTAAAATTTGACATTCACATATCCATGACCATAAAAAAGTCCACAAAAAACTAGGAGCATTATACAGAGATAATCAACTTCTCACCAAAGCAGCAAAGATTTCAATAGCAAATTCCCACCTTATCTCCACCCTACTTTATGCCTCTCCAATATATAACAACCTAAGGCAATGCGATCTAAACAAGCTAGAGACCTGCTACAACAAAATCTCCAAATTTGCCATAGGGGCAACCTGCCGTAGTCACCACTGTCTTTCACTTGCTGAACTGGGCTGGCTTGAACTCCCTCACCTCCTTCTGTGGTATCAACTCTCACTCGCCCACAAACTAGTAAACCATCCACTAAATGTCCCACCCGCCCAGAATCTACTCCAACACTATCGCACCACCAGACCACTAAGATCCAGCAACAAAAATCACTTGCAGATCACTAAAGCCAATAAATCTGCTGGTGAAGCACTATTCTCTTGCACCATAGCCAAATTATGGAACTCCCTTCCACCCACAATTACCACCATACCATCATGCACCCACTTCAAAACTTTACTAAAAGTGCACCTAAAAACATGCTGGCTATGCCCTTGCAACTCCCACTCTAATATCACCCACCCCATCCAACCACTACCTTTCTTTCCACTCCACTAACTACCTTGATTATAGCAAGCTCAGATGCTCATAAGCCTAGTACTTATTATACAGCAGGAACTTCTTATTGTAACATTTGTTAATGTCTGTTATGTACTTCACAGATAAAGATTCTAGTTGTCTACTGATGTACTATGTTCTTCATTGGTAAATATGTTGTAAGTAATTGCTATGTTAAATTGTTAATCGCTTTGTAATCCAATATAACTACTGTCTGTTTATTTTAACTGTGGAGCTTTTCTCCCCAGCCTCCGCTGAAAATGGACCTACGTCGAGTCAGACACTCCCGGTCAACAAATGTAAATAAATAAATAATAAATAAAAATAAATAATCAAAACTGCAATGGGTGATATAGCACTGTTTTTCAGAGTTACAGTTAAGTTTGTGCAATGGTAAAATATGTTGTATCTGTGCTGTGTACTGCTGGCAGCCTCATACGTGTTGCAGCTCATTTTTAAAAATGGTATAAATAGTATGTTTTGTTTCTGTGGAAATTGATACTCATTTATGTATTGTTTTCAGGCATCTAAGCAAAGATGTGATGTTAGTTGTGCTATGCATATATCTCAGTTGTCCACTAGAATATTGTAGAATGTCTTTGACTGGGTTTACACAGACACAGTACTGTTGTATCCTTTATTTAACATTTGTTTGCTGGGAAAGTCAGACTGGGACAGAGCCCATTTTCAGCAGATGCCCAGAAACAAATACTCCAGACACGTCTTTGGAATGTGGGAGGAAACCCACACAAACACAGGGAGGACATACAGACTCCACACAGAAGGCACCCCTGCCAAGAAGTGAACTGGAGAACCTCTTGCTGTGAGCAGCAATGCTAACCGCTGCACCACTGGGCCACCCATACATGAGCATGACTCCCATGTACATATATATCACAGTCTATCTTTGTGATCCTCTCCCAGCACTAAAACCCTCTCTCTAGCACCTAAAAAATAAGTTTTGGAATATGCCTTTGTTCTCTCATAAATTGTAGACCTCTGTAAATAAAGACCTAGATTGTGCACATCCTTTCTTTGCACACTCTTTCAATTTGAAGACTCTTTCTTTTCAACTTCTCTTAACTTCTTTGACTTTTCTGCATTAAACCAGGACTGACTAAAACTGTCTTGTCATTAAATTAACAAATCATGCTAACGTCCCTCTAGTTGTATTACCTTAATTGAACAAATTATTCTTATTGTGCTCCATAAAAAGAATGCCATTCTTATACTGAAGGGGTATTACTAATAACCCAACCAGACTGTATAAAAGGCATACTCGCTATATCACTAATCATGAAGAAATTGTATTTGTGTATTGTCTTAGCATTGTGCATTAATCATGATGAAACTGTATTGTATACTGTCTTATCATTGTGCAATTTTGATGTAATAAAAATATGTTTTTGTATTTGGAGCTTTTCTACCTGGGCCTCCACTGAAAATGGGTTTCTGACCCAGTGGACTTTCCTGGTCAATAAATAAATAAATGAATAAATAAATGAATGAATAAATAAATACATTTTCTCCATAAATAAATAAACAACAAAAAAAGGAAACAGTTCACTTTACATACAGAAGAATTGAAACAGTGGATCAGATTTTTTCTCCTTTTCCCAAGAACAACTGTGTGTGTGTGTGTGTGTGTGTGTGTGTGTGTGTGTGTGTGTGTGTGTGTGTGTGTGTGCGTGTGTATCTGTATGCATGTACATGCGAGCATGTGTGTACATGGGCGTGTGTGTGTGTGTATCTGTATGCATGTACATGCGAGCATGTGTGTGTGTGTGTGTGTGTGTGTGTGTGTGTGTGTGTGTGTGTGTGTGTGTGTATGTGTGTGTGCGTGTGTATCTGTATGCATGTACATGCGAGCATGTGTGTACATGGGCGTGTGTGTGTGTGTGTGTGTGTGTGTGTGTGTGTATCTGCATGCATGTACATGCGAGCATGTGTGTACATGGGCGTGTATGTGTGTGTGTGTGTGTGTGTGTGTGTGTGTGTGTGTGTGTGTGTGTGTGTGTGTGTGTGTGTATTAACAATGTATGACATACCTTCTGTGAGGCTCATTACAGTGCTCATTCCTAATTTCATATCCATAGCTAATTCTCAAACAGATCCATACCGTTCAGTAACTTCCTCCTTTTCATTCCCAACAGAAACACTTTACCCATACACATACTGCCATTCAAAACATTAATAAAATACAACAGTGTATCACTGTGTGAACCAACAGTGATAACACTAAGTGCAACCACAAAATAAAAGTAACGCAGTCACCAGTTCAGAAAAAATACATATATTTAATTTAGTAGTCAGCAGCAAAAGAAATTTGTTATATCCTTGCAGAATCCATACTATTCCTGATTTCCCAAATTTATTTTATTTTACTTTATTTGAGAAAAAGTAACATACACACACACACACATATATATATATATATATATATATATATATATATATATATATCTATATGTTTTACTATTAAAATGTCGAACGGCACTACGTCGACTGTACTGTAGTCGAACACGGAAGTTCGAAAATAGTAATGTCGACGACAAAAAAACATTCTAGGACTGTGTTTTAACATGGGTCGAGGTAGGGGAGATGTTTGTAGTTCTGAATAATACTGATCACCTACCTCGACCCATGTTAAAACCATTCCTAGATTGTTTTTTTGACGTCGACATTACTATTTTCGAACTTCCATGTTTGACTATAGTACAGTTGACGTAGTGCCGTTCGACATTTTAATAGTAAACCATATATATATCTATACGGGTACATTTCAATCGACCGACAAGTCGGAAGACCGACATTCACTCCACCGACAGATGAAAACATCGACAGCACAAACACGGACATTTCACAGGTAAGACTTTTAAATTCGTTAATCAAGCCTACCATGGTTTAGGAAGTGTGGCAGTGTTATGCATGTGTGGTAGGCATGATTAGCGAATTTAAAAGTCTTACCTGTGAAATGTCCGTGTTTGCGCTGTCAATGTTTTCATCTGTCGGTGGAGTGAATGTCGGTCTTCCGACTTGTCGGTCGATTGAAATGTACCCATATATACACACACATATATATATATATATATATATATATATATATATATATATATGTGTGTGTGTGTATCTGTGGGTCTATATTGGATCCGCAAATGATCACAATGTCGAATCTGACATTGTCGACACGTGAACAGCGAAATCGCAGAACATCGAAGAGGTAAACGAAAATCTCCCTAAGGGGAGATTTCCGTTTACTTCAATGTAGTGCAGTCTTGGAGTTGGTATATTTAAGTAGCGGGGGGTGTGGGAGGTGCAGGGTGGCTTGCCCCCTGCTTACAGCAATTAGTTTTGTTTCCTGATGGTTTTTAATGTTTATATTAGGTATTCAGTGTTACTGGACTTCGACGATATGGTGTCAATCATATCGTATTCGAAGTTCAGTAACTTTGAGTATCTAATATAGAGCCTAGAGCCAGATATATATACACACATATATATATATATATATATATATATATATATATATATATATATATATATATATATATATACATATATATACACACACACATACATACATGTATACATACACAAATTGTTTGAACATGTAATAATAAGGAAAAAAATCTTTGAATGTACAATACTGAGAAAACAAACAATGAAAATATGCATATGATAAATCAGTATACAAGTATATTACAATCATAATACAGGCAATATAATGATATGAAAAAACATAGATCACAAGTAGATCAGAATGCATGTTTGCACTAGCAAAGTTAAGACCCATAGAAATTTATAATAGGGCAGTGATAAAGTGAACTTTCATAATAATGTAAAGTTGAGAGTGTGGTGCAGTTTATATGACAAAGCAGACAAAACACTAAAAAATAAGATACAGGATTTCTGGCTAAACAGTTATTTTAGACCAGAATTTTATTAAAGTATGGAGCATCTTCAGCATCAGCTGACATCTGAACTTTCCAGTGAAGTCAAATAAGGGTCATCCCTGTGAGAATTTAGAATTCTAACATCCGAAGTTAAACCAATAACTTGGACATTCATACTGTCACTAGACAAAACATCCCCAGTCCTCAGAATTGCTTTCATGCACTGAACTGACATCTTTAGTGGAATGCCAAACATGATATCAATGGTCAGAGGACATTCCACAGAGGATTACAACGAGGCAGAGCATCACAATGAAAAAAAGACAAAAAGAAGGTAAAATTATTGCAAATCATGAAAAGGTTACTGAGAAACCCCACAGAAGGAGGTATTACAGCAATAAAACAATCATGAAGATAAGAATGAAGACGAATTAGGTTAATTATAGTGATGGATAGCAAACTATAGTAGGCTGTTGCATTTTATTTTAGTTTGCCCACACTGTCATTGGGGGTGGGGTAATTACTCCTCAGAAACAATCAGGTCCCTTAATTATAATGACAGTATGCACACTATACAAGCTAGAGTTTCATTAAGACCACTTCATTAATGTAGCTGCTACTGTTTTACTTTTGCTTAGGCTGACCATCTCTGGGAGGGTAATTAAGCTTGAGGAATAAAGTGGAATAAATCTAAATGTAACTCATGCCCCTAATTATGATGATTGCCTGCACACTACAGTAGATTGGGATCTCACCTAGTGTATTTCGAAAATGCAGCTTTTGTTGTTATACATTTGAATAGTTTGTCCTATGTTATCACTAAGAGGAGGGACAATTAATCCTCAGGAGTAATGTAATGTATCATGGGATTAATAAACTCCATGTAGGCTCCGCTAGAAGCCTACACGGAGTTGACATGCTTGGGTGGCAGAGCATATTAATTGCATGTAGCACGTCTAAGCTAGGTTTTATAGCTGGCAACAGTGTTGCTGACCAGAAAATCATGTAAGCGAATGTGGATATCAATTCCATGTAAAGCAGAGCACCTACAGTCAGCTGATTTGCGTGAAATGCCACAGTGATAACTAGGACTTCACAGGTAGCTGCCAGTCTGTTAGTGCAACACATCTGCACAAAGGCCAACATAATGAGGGGAGCAAATAACCAGAAATAGGAACAATATGTGACATAAATGTTGCATAGAAATGTGTTAGAATGAAACTCTCTCAACATAGTAGAGCAACAAATCTGGACAAAGCCATACATAATGGGGGACAAAGGGTCAAAACTAGGGGCATATTTTTAATATTGGTCTTCCAAATTTAGAAAGTTGAAAGAATAATAGGTTGTACAGTACCATGAATTTCTGAAGAGCATGAAGTTTGAAACTCAAACGTCTGTCTTCATTTCCTGACTTCAATCTGTAATGACATGCCAATGATTCGCCAGAAAACCAATATGTTGTGTGGAAAAGATAAAAAATATGAGATACAAAGTGGACATTCTGCACAAATCAGGACAGCTGAGAGGTATGACCTGAAATCTATGTAATACTGACTCACGTCAGTCCTGGGATCATCCCAGTGATATGGCAGAAAGCCACAAATTTGATAAAGAAAACATCTGGACATCCTGGAAATATCTGGACAGCAGAGAGGTATGAATGTGAAGTATATGGTCCAAACACAGTACTGGCCAGTGTACCTACAGTGCAGAGTATTGTAATATCTCATTTTTGGTTTTGTGTACTGAAGCTGTGTAAATGATCTGTAACGAGGCATGGACTGCCATGTAAAATAAACACTCAGGGGAAGTGGGTGTATTTAATAGGGATACCCACATGGATTGTAGGAATGAACATAGAGAAAGTGACAGGTGAAACTACCTAATCTACAACAGAGAAGGGCATGTGAAAGGAAAATGGTTGTAGCAACAACACCAATCACATATCTATATGATACAGTATGGAATGTACAGTGAAAATGTGTTTTATGTGACTGCTACACAAGGTGACATAAAAATGGGGAAGATGTCTGTGTGAGATAAACATCCTTATAGGAATAATGCAGAGGACATTTATCAGGGATCTGACATACAGTTGGGGTAGGGTGCATATTGCGAAGCTGTGCAAACTGATATGGCTGAATATGAGTGGACACTTAGCAAAGGTCAACAGCAAGGTGGCCACAGGTAAAGGCTCATGGAAATCATTACAAAAACCACCACAATCATTTACAATATCAGAATAATACCACCAGTAATCACATGCCTCTGACATAACACATGTGATTTACAGTGATAATAGATGATACTGCACACACACACACACACACACACACACACACACACACACACACACACACACACACGCACACACACACACATACACACACAGACACACACACACACACACACACACACACACACACACACACACACACACACACACACACACACACACACACTAGAACAACTATTATGATACAGCCACACCATATGAGGGCTGTTGTTCTGTAGCCTTACAGGCAGCTGTGTGGACACAACATGTGTATGTCATCTGTGATGTCCATCACTTAGCTGCTGGGGAAAGGGCCTTGAAGACAGCCCTAATGTATAGACCTGATCACTGGACTTGCAATATAGGTCACAACACACATTTCAACTTAGTGAGATGCCATGTATGGACTACACTGGTCTACCCATTTGGTGATATAGCTGTTTATGGCCACATATGACAGTGTTGAGTGAATACCTGAGTGTGTATTTGTGTCAAATGCCTTCACCTGGTCAAGTTCCATAAGATGATACTCTTGTCATCTTGCATGCCCTCAATAACCTCTTTGAGGACATGTATCAGATGTAACATACATGATATAACATTAACAACTCACACAGGTCTGTTGTACACAGCCAGAATATGACTAGTGTACATGTAGAAGAGGTCCATGATCACATGATGGTCCACCTCACAGTCAAGAAGAGTAAGAATTGTACTCAATTAGTGATCTGATAAGGGTGGAGTACAGCAGAGGTATGACCACCCTGGTCTTGGATGTGATGCCCATATGAATGATGTATGCAGTGCAGAATAAGTGTGTCACCATTATGATCACATAGTGATGAAACTGTAGATTGCTATCAACATGTGTTCCTAAGTCTCACAACACTGTGTTCAAGATTAGAGGGTGCTATGTATATCATAATTAGCAGAAGTACTTTGTTGCCAAAGGGGACAATGAGTCATTATATGCTTTAAGGTTCAGTCATTGAGTTTGGCACCAATCATTTGTATTTGGCAGTCCCTTCCGTAATATGTTAATATCATTGGGGCCTCTATATTACTGCGTCCAGTTACCAGTCATCTGCAAACTTGGCAAACCACAGGCCATCTACCATTGTCTGTGCTTCAGGGAAGTAGTTTGCAAACAGCTGATGGGCCAGCACACATCCTTGTGAAAAAAAAAGCGAAGGGATCCTTTGCTTCTCCAGCAACTTATGTGTGGTGTGTGTGATTCTAGTTTTGACCAGATTAAAGGTATTAAGATGGAGTAGATAGGAAAGTGGTGAAATGGGTAGTAAACAGGTGGAAGAACAAAAGGAAAGCAGGACAGGAATATGCAGGAGGGAAGTAGGAAACAACCATAGCTATCAATTTCTTTAACAGTGTAAACTGAACATATGTGCAAAATATTAACTGAAATTGGACTGTCACCTCCAGAGACAGGTGTGACCACAACACAATCATATTGTATAGCCATTTGGACTGAATCAAGTGTGTCAAGAAGAGACATGTGCAAAATGGGATGGTGGGACAGGTGCCTATTTATTTTTTATTTCAGAGAGGGAGGAATGCTAGGGAAGGGATGTAGGTATTTCTGGGTCAGGTAAGTTGGGTAGGTGAGAAAGCAATTGCAGACAGACAAGACAAGCAAGACAAGAGACAGGGATGGTGATGGATACGAAAGGTTGAGTGACACCACGATTAGGGTGAGGGTGGGGACATCCTGCACCCATGGTCGTCAAGCTAGGTGACAGTAAGAATTGAGTCCTCAACCACTGGACTATCATCACTGTCACCTTACTCCACCACTGGCTGTAATGCATGATGTCTCCTTTTTCTCCTACTAGTACTACACAAAATGAGGGAGAGCAACTGTGTGGTGCACAACCCTGCACACAATCCTTGGAAACTCAGTGCAGGTAATAAAATCACTACTGCCGCCACTGCTCCCAAAGCTTACCACTGGACCAGCCTCCAGGGCAAGACTACCTGAGGGTGCAGGTAGTGCAGGGGCAGCAGAGCCAGTGTTGCCAGGTTGACTCCCAGACATGCTGGGCATTGGTGCTGGAGCCTGTGTAGGATGGCAGGTGGTTCCTGTGGGACAGGCCTACCCCACTGTGCTGTGGCGCATTTAGTGATGTGGTTCACATGGATGACATGGACACATTTTGATGACACATAATAAAATTAAAAAAAGAAAATAAAAAAATAAAATACAATAAAATAAAAAATATTGTTTATAATAAAAAATTAAACATAACAAAATAAAAAAATCGTAAAAGAAAATGACACAAAATACTCTTATAAATAATATCAAATAAAATAAAAATAAAAAAAAAGAGAGATAAGGGTTGGGATAAGAGAAAAAAGAGATAAGATTAGTACGTTCATATGTCACATGCACTGCATTAATGCAATTATTTGACTCTATTATCTTAACTTTTACATTTAAGAATACCACATCCTAACAGATGCACACTACACTACAGATTGCAACAAGTAATCTTTGACATGTGCATATATTGCACATATGCATGTTCCAATTATACAGATTACAGTTTACAGCAGGGTATTTGTGCCACTGCTATAGAGGTTTTAATTTAATTTAAATATTATTGAAGAGTTAACAGTATTGTATAGTTGGGAAGTGTGGTATTTAGGTTCATAGGTTCATAGGTAGGTACTAGGCTATCTGCCCGAAGGCATTTATAAGCCTAGCAGGAATGTGTTGGCTTTCGCCACCCCCTTAGATTAGTTCCCTGTGCCTTTGTCCAGCAGATCCACTGAATTGATCCCCGGGGTAAACTTTCTGTTTCCCATCCACTCGTCAAGGTTTCTTTTGAAGAGTGTTAGCGAGGAGTTCTGACTAATGTAGATTGGAATCTTATTACAAAGCATGGGAAGTCTATGGGACAGGAATCTATCCCTCCAGCACGTCCTATTTATTGTTGTGGTGATGTTTATATTTTATTTATTTATTTATTTTATTTTATTTTACATTTGTTGACCGGGAGGATCCGACTGGATAAATGTCCATTTTCAGCGGAGGCCTGGGGAGAAAAGCTCCAGAGTTAGTAGATATAACAAATCAAAAAGGTAATCATACTGCATACAGGGTTATTTCACATATACAGAGACAGGTACACATCATGACATTTTTAGAAAAAATACAATGTTATGGCTCCACATTTTGGAGATACTTAGGCACACAGAGAATGTAGTATCTGTAAATGGTAGCTGGGTATACCAGTTATAGTGCCAGTATTTTGTACCAGAAATTCTAAGAGTTAGGACAAGTTAGTATTTGGCGATTGGTGGAGGAAATGTTGGGGGAGCAGCAGGAGTAGAGGGTCAACCTGGGGGGAGGCATGGGCATTGCCTATTGGTAAATAGTTGTTCCTTTAGTAGATGTTTAAACTTATTAACAGAAATTGCTGAGGTAATATTGGGGGGCAGTGAGATCCAAATTCTACCTATGTAGTTAGGTAAAAGAGAGTCTCCTATTGAGTTGTTGGATTTGGTGATTTTGATTAAGGTCCTGTTACTAGAGCATAGTTGTCTTGGGTTTTCTTGTATTTTAAGTAAATTAGACAGCATTGGTATTCTCTCTGGATGTAGTAGGAGTTTTTTTAGCAAAGACTAGTTGGTGGAATGTGATGAGATGTTGAAATTCCAACCATTTGAGTTAGTATAGTAAGTGGCAATGATGGGAACGATAAGGGGTGTTTGTGGCAAATCTGGCTATTTGATTATAACATGTGTCTAGTTTTGTGATTTCTGTTTTGGATAGGTTGGTGAAGATGGGGGCAGCATACAGGAGCGTGAATACTAGCATAGTTTGTGCCATGGTGGTTTTGGTCTGCTGATTTAGGTATGTTTTATTTTTGTACAGGCTGCCTAGTTTTTTGTGTATGTTTTTGATGGTTAGATTTATGTGCAAGTCAAACCTCAGTTTGTTGTCAATTGTGACACCTAGTAATTTTGTGTGGGAATCTGGAGAGATAATGGTACCATCACTAGAAGTAATATTGAAAGAGTTAGTGTCTATGTTGGATTTATTTGTTTTAAAGATTAGTAGTTTGGTCTTTTTTGGGTAACAAGTTTTTACTGAGAAACCAAGCTTCAGTGTTACTGAAGACCTGTTGGGATGCAGAAAGGAGTGTGTGGGGGTTGGTGGCTGAACAGACTAAAGTTGAGTCATCAGCATATTGTATGACTGTTGCATCTTGGGTGATCTTATTTAGATCATTGATGAATATTGAAAATAATAGAGTGCCTAAGATTGATCTTTGTGGGACTCCAGTAGTAATAGGGAGCAGTATGGAAAGTTTGTAATCCCATCTGACTGCTTGCTGTCTACCTATTAGGTAGTTTTGAAACCACACAAGTGAGTTAGTGGCTAGTCCAAGGTCAGAGAGGGACTCAAGACATTTGGGATGGTTGACCATGTCAAATGCTTTTGATAGGTCAAGAAATATGGCTGATGACAGTTTCCCCAGGTTACGGTTCTGGTTTATTGGGTTGGTGAAAAAGAGGATGGCAGTTGTCATTATTATGGGCTGGTCTAAATCCATGTTGGGAAGGTGTGAGAAGTTGTTTTATTAGTAGGTATCGCATAAGTTGGTGGTGAATGCATTTTTCTAGTAATTTGGCAAGTGGGAATAATATGGCAATGGGGCGATAGTTGGTCAGGTCTGTACAAGTTCCACCTTTGTGTAGTGGGGTGACATATGCTATTTTCCAGATTGTTAGTATTTTGCTTTCTTTAATTGATCTATTCAGGAGGATTGATATTGGCTAGGCTAATTCATTGGCAGCTATTTGCAGGTATTCGGCTGGAATATTGTCGGCAGCTAGGCTAGTTGGCTTGAGGTTACCTAGTATTCTTTTTATATAATCTGTGGGAATAGGTTCAAATTTGAAGGTGGTATTGGTAGCTGATTGCTAGTAGTAGGTGTTGTGGGTTGTTGGTGAACCAATTTTGAAATGGTTTCTATGAAAAATCTGTTAAAGGCATCTGGAATTTCAGTGCTATCCTTTACAATGGTTGGTGTTGGTGTACTTGGTTTGCCGGGGAGGAGTAGTGTCGTTATTCCTGCCCAGAGTTTTTGAGGGTTGTTTTGGTGTCTGCCTTGCAAATTTAGGAAGTAATGCCTTTTGTCTAATAGGATTTGTTTTTTTGTTTCGTTTCTGAGTTTTTCAAATTCATCAACTCAAAAGCCCTGAATCAGCTGGTAAACTCCCCTACCAGAGGTGAAAATATATTGAACCTGGTCATCACCAACATGGGCGACAGGTATTCCACACTGGAGGTCAACCCGTCCCTGGTTAGATCAGACCATAAACTAATCACTCTGGATGTCCACACCCCACCACCACCCCCAACTAAGGAAACCACAGTAAAAAACTTTTCTAAAGCAAACTTCACCTTACTTAAGACAGAGGTGGTAAGTTTCACAGCCCCCACGCTAAAGGATAATGCTGCCCAATATTCAGAAACCTTTACAAATGCACTCTATGAGCACTTACAAGGATGCATGGATCGTGCCATCCCTAGCAAAACCAAGACTCACTCCTCTAAGAGAAGGAAACCAGTTTGGTGGACCCCTGCAATAAACAGGCTATACAATAGAAGGAGGAAACAAGTTCAGAAAAAAAGCAAATCCCAAGAAGGAAAGACATTCCTGATCAGTATCAGTAAGAAACTAAGGTCCCTCATGAAATCATCCAAGGCTAACTTCGAAAGAAAAATAGCCAAGGATTCAAAAGATAACCACAAAGCCTTCTTTAGCTATGTTAAGAATCTAAGTGGCAACTCGCAGATATAGACTGAACTAGTGCAAAATAGCACAAAATATACTGGACCTACTGATATTGCCAACATCCTGGCAGATAGATTCAGTGGAAGCTTCATCCCCCTCTCACCTCCAGAAGAGCCCACAACAATACCGGAAAAGTGTAGTGTTCCAAAAATCACAGATGCACAGGTGAAAACAACCCTTTCAAAAGTCAAAAACACAGCGTCAATGGGACCAGATGGTGTCCCAGGCTGCATCTTGCACAAATTACAGAACGAACTAACCCCCCACCAAAACACACTGTTCAACCTCAGCCTCTCCACAGGCTACATGCCCATAGAATGGCGCACAGCAATGGTTATTCCTCTCCACAAAGGAGGTGCCACAACTGACCCTGGTAACTATCACCCCATAAGCCTGACTAGCCTGGTCTGCAAGGCTATGGACCACATCATCATGGAACTCATTAAAAAAGACATTGGGAACCTCCAAACATTTGACCTGACCCAGTTTGGCTTTGTTAAGGGCAGATCATGCCTACTTAACCTGGTTGACTTCTTTGAGACAGTCACCAAGGCCATCAACAAGGGAAAGGTGGTTCACACAGCCTACCTTGACCTCGCCAAGGCTTTCAACACCATTCCCCACTTGGGTATTACAGAAAATCTCACCAGCCTGAACATAAACCCCTACGTCATGAGATGGGTTGCCAACTGGCTTAGAGACAGAACTCACACAGTAAGAATAGTGGTCTCCAGGTCCGACTCTAAACCAGTCACAAGTGGTGTCCCACAAGGCTCGGGCCTGGGACCCCTACTGTTCAGCATATACTTCTCAGAAGTACAGGCAAACACGAGGACTATGGCTAACCAAGTTCGCTGATGACTGCAAACTGGGAGCCATAATTGACTCTCCGGCTGACACGGACATCTTCCAAAAGGGCCTTACTGAGATGGACACCTGGTGTCAAAGTCATGGCCTCAAGCTAAATGCCAGAAAATGCATAGTCATCCCATTTGGGAAAAAGAAAACACCCACGAATTACCACATAGGTGGCAGCCCCCTTAATACAGAAGAGGTAATAAGAGATCTGGGGATCCAGGTAGATAGTAATCTCTCCTTTGACAATCATATTGCCAAAGTAGTTAGGAAATCCTTCTATGGGGCCCATCTAATTATTAAGGGGTTTGCATCTAGAAATAAAGAGATTATAGTGCTACTCTACTCGTCACTCATTAGACCCATCATAGAGTAGAATGCTCCATTTGGGATGTACCTCACAAGACACTTCCAACAGCTGGAAAGACCACAAAGTACCTCACCAAGAAGATTACTGGCCTCAAACATATGTCCTATGTAACCCGACTGAAAAACTCTGCTGTACTCAGTGGCATATCATTTACTCAGAGGTGATCTCTGCCTGACTTACAAAGCCATGTCCAACTCAGAATTGATGGACATGCTCCACCTAAAGAAATCCAAGTCGCTGCGAGCCATGCGCTTTAGTGAGCTAAACCTCGACACAATAATAAATAGAACATGCTGGAGGGATAGATTCCTGTCACAGAGACTTCCCATGCTTTGGAACAAAATTCCATATTACATCAGGCAGAGCCCCTCACTAACACTCTTCATGAGAAACCTTGACAAGTGGATGGATAACAGAAAATAACCTCTGGGATCACTTCATTGGCTCTGCTTGACAGAGGATCAGTTAATTAATCAATGGGGCGGCGAAAGCCGACACACTCTGGCTAGGCTTATAAATGCCCTCGGGCAGATAGCCTAGTACCTACCTATGAACTTATGAACCTATGAATTCTTGTTTGATTGCTATGGTTTTATTGGCTCTCCATTGATGCCAGGCTCTATTTCTTTGGGATATCATGGTTCTAGTGGTCCTAGTAATCCAGGGAGCAATTTTAACTTTTTTTTGCTTATGGTTATATCCCTAGAGCATGTGGCTCAAGGGGATAAGGTTTTCTTTAGGTGGAGCATGTCCATCAATTCTGGGTTGGACATGGCCTTGTATGTTAAGCAGAGATCAACTCTGAGTAGGCGGTATGCAACCAAGTACTTCTGTGGTCTTTCCAGCTGTTGCAGGTGTCTTGTAAGATACATCCCAAATGGGGCATTGTACTCTATGATGTGTCTGATGAGTGATGAGTAGAGGGGCACAATGACCTTTTTTGATCTGGATGCAAACCCTTTTGTGATTAGTTGGGCCATGTAGAAGGATTTTCTAACCACTTTGGCAATGTGATTATCAAAGGTGAGATTACTATCTACTTGGGTCCCTAGATCCCTTATTACGTCTTCCATATTTAGGGGACTACCACCTATGTGGTAGTTTGTGGGTACTTTGTTTTTATACAACCTCTGACTAAAGTCTAAATATTGTACTCTTGGTTTGTGCTACAGACTAATGCATGCTTGCTTGCTTTTACAGTTGAAATATGTATGCTCAATTTGATAGAACTCTATAAAATACCAAAAAAGCTGTCTTTAACTTTTACTGCTACAATAACAGTACTCTTTTGCTGCAATCATACCACATGCTTCCTTCATCCTTGTTAATCCAGCCCCATGGATTTAGACATTGCACTCATGGTCACTGGCAGCTGTAGAAAAAAGTGACCAGAACAGAAGACCATTATGAATACCAGTCTTTCCTATATTCAGCTTTCTAAGTCTTACAAGTACTCTCTGTTGATGATACATACACAAGTGTGGGATGTCCTCAGTCCTAAATTCCTCAGTCCAATGGTTGAGTGCATCTCTTTCCTTCCTCCATAATTCATTATATTGATGTGTATATTGCTCTCCAGTGTGTGGAATACTGATGGCACTGGATAGAGCCCAGGCTAAACTATCCCAAACCTCAGACTTACACTGCGAGCCAGAACAGTCCCACTGCAGAAGTCTGTCACTCTGATTCTTAGCTAGGAGCCCAATAAAAATCATGGACTCCTGGACACCCCACCTCTGTGCCCTAAACCCAGCACCTTCCCTACAAACTCCTGCCATGTCAGCCATGGATCTAGAGCAATAGAAATTGATGCTTTTCTTCCATTTCCAGTTATTGTGTTAACGGGAGTGGACACACAGAAACTGTTGTGTTCCACTTAAAATTGCGCAAACACTTTGCTCAGCAGTGCATAGCTTCTAAGCAGTGCATTTGCATGATGGTAAGCAGAGAGCTGCAGTGAGGCATTACATAATTGCAATTAAAATTCCAAGGTTATTAGATGTACAGGCAGTTGTGTATGTGCGTTAGGCAAATTTGAAGGCCATGCCAGTCCATACAACAGAATTATACTTACAGGAATATAGTACACAGTAGACCCACAGTCATACATCTGATAATAAATGTGATAATAACTAGATAAATAGTTAAATAACTGACACAATACTACTGCTTCAGCCCTCATACATATAATTAATAACAGCTCCACTAACTGAAGGGTAATAAGTGAAAATTACTATAACGGGAAGTGGAACAACAGTAAAAGTGTTTGGAGATCATGTATTAGAACTGAGGACCATGTATATGGCATCCCTTCTCTTACACCTGTTTCCACAAGAAGGTGTAAATAACATTTGTCTGTTTTGCAGTTCATTACTGTAAACTGCAATGTTACAACAGTAAAACAAAGGTTGCACACACTGTACTAGACCCAGGACCATCTGTACTCCAGCCCTTCACTTACACCTACTACAACAGGAGTTACTTAACATTCCCTATTTTACTAATTATTCTTAAGGTCTCACTGTTAACCACCATGCAATGCCTCTTAGTGGGTTTGCATGATGACCACCAGTATTAATTGAATGCATTTGGTTTCTATTTTTGGCTGTCTGGGTCCTATCTGCTTCCTGGGAGGTCCAGTTGTCCAGTTTGTGCACTGTTACACTTCATGCAAATGAAATACACACAGCCAAAACCAGCATTCATTTCCTCCATTCTACTGATTTTGCTACCTGATGCAGTGTACAAATACTGCCTCCCCCCAAAAAAATTGACAAAGACAGAATAGGAGAAAAAGAAAAAAAAGGGGGGGGGGCAAGTAGTTGAAATGATTAAAAAGAAAATGATGGTTCACATCAGATGTCTACATAAATCTGCATCTGAACTCTCACTCCAATGCATCTTCGGAACACAGGGTGTGTGCCTTATCCCTCTTTGCCATACAAAAAGCTTTGCAGCAAAGAACTGATCTCAGTCTGCACACAGCCAACTGCAACAGCTTCTGCAGTGATATCAAACCATACAACTGCTATTTGTACATTAATTTTTTTTATGTAGTGCACCTAGTGATCACACAACCTGTCATGATTATTGCTTGAAAATATATAGCTCTTTCTTACATTTCTATGTTTGTTGCTCATCCTTCAGTTATCTGCCCATTAATGTGAGACATACAGTGTATATGCCATTCTATATCATTTCCCTTAAAATGTATGTGGATATTAAGTGGAAATAATTTCATATGCAGTTGCCAACAAATGAAGGCCAGGTTAGACATTAATGAACACCCTGTGAATTGCATGCTGCTTACTTACATTTCCAACCTTACATCAAACACTTTATAGATTTGCCCTGACACACCCAGTGGATGAAAGGCAGCCTGCTGTGTTGTTGTGTTTACCTTCTCCCATTTACTAATTATTCACAGTTACAAGGAAGCCACGTCAAGTAGTAGACCCGAAACAAGCGGTGTACCCCAGGGATTGGTCTTGGGGCCTCTGCTGTTTGGGATATACTTTTCAAAGATGCAGGCCAAATCTAGTGGGCTATGGCTGACCAAGTTTGCAGATGACTAGTGATGTGGACATCCTCCAAGAGGGTCTCACCCAAACAAATGACTGGTACCAGAAACATGGCCTCAAACTGAATGTCAAAAAATGCATACTTATCCCTTTTGGGGAGAATGACATCCCCACAAATTATCACATTGATAATAAGGCAATAAGCACTCAGTCAGTCGTGGGGGACTTGGGAACCCAGGTTGATAGCAAACTGACTTTTGACCACCATATTGCCTCCATTGTACAGAAAGCTTTCTACATGGCCCACCTCATTAGTAAAAGTATCTCATCCAGGGACAAGGTGGTCATAACATCCTTATATTCTTCCCTTATAAGACTGATTATTGAATACGATGCACCTTTTGGCATGTACCTCACAAAGCACATGCAGCAGCTGAAGAGACCACAGAGATTCCTCACCCAGAGAATCCAGGGCCTTGAACATCTACCATACACAGGCTAAAAGCCCTGTCCCTCTACTCAGTCTCCTACAGACTCCTCTGAGGTGACCACTGTCTGACATACAGAGCAATCTCAGACCCCACCCTGATGGTACTGCTGCACATCCGAAAGTCATATTCCACTTGAGTAATCCACACAATAAACCTCAAACCTGGCGTGTGACATCAATAGGACTTGTTGGCGGGATAGATTTGTGTCCCAGAGACTCCCCCTTTTGTGGAATAGATTCTCTCTCCACATAAAGCAGAGTACCTCATTAAACCTTTTTAAGCGCAACCTGGATAACTGGATGGGTAACAGAAAATACACCCCTGGGATTCCACCTATGTCCCTGCTGGACAATGACATAGGGTGCTGACTTGTTGGAACATGGGCTAAATTCTTGGCTAGGCTTGTAATGGCCTCAGGGCCAATAGCCTAGTAACTTCCTATGATCCTATTATACTATACAATCTATTAAGCACAAACAATGAGGGAGTGCCTGCACTATGTTTACATCTTATACATGGATCCATTTATTTAGGATTCAGCAATTCTAATGAGTTCACACTTCATTTGCATCTTCACCATGCTAACAGCCCTGAATCTACACCATATAAAAAGGCAACTGTGTAGCTATGCAAACTGATGGTAAGAGGGCTTGTTTATGTTTGGAAGACTGCACATATGCTATTTCTTCAGGACATGTCTGTAAAAAGGAGTACTGAACTTCAAAAGTATGCTTCCATTTTGGCAGCTACATACTGCATATGCTGCAATATATTATATTATATAAAATCTGAAGCAAAGGCTTTTACACTTTTATCTGTATGCATTACTTAGAAGTGCACTGATGGCATGGTCATGTTTGTCAAGTCATTTCAGAAGTATAAATACACAGCACAACAGCAGAAAGATACACCAGATAAACAGCTTGCTCCACATGACAACCAACATGAAAAGCATAAAATGGAGCAGAATAAAATGATGGCTAGCAGTTATAAAAGTAAAATGTCTTTAATGGAATCCAAACATAAGCACTTTCACAGTTACACAGACTGGTTCTTCAGGCAATACTATTAGTCAAAGACTTTCATCCCTTAAATACAGTGCTTAACATTCAAATGCACTACCTTCCTAATTGCTTATTGCACATTTAAATGAACACCATCATTGCTACTGCAAAAACAGCTAGTACTAAATACATATACTAATACTAGTTACATTCAGTGCTATATAATAAAATATGTAGCTATAACCACATTACCTATTTAGTATTTGCATCTGTACAATATATAAATTACATATAAACAACCTATGAAAAATATATATATATTTTTTTTTTTGTAAAAAAACATGTTACCCTGCTACCCCACCAGTATACACACATTTTTTAACATCCTATTAAAACTATGTTATCTATGTAGTGGTCTAGCTTTCAGTATGAGTTTGATAAGGACTTTGTAATTCAAACCACTGCCACTATCAGCTCTTAATTTAATAATCCAGTGGGTTTCATTTGTTTCTGTCCTATTTTTGACATCGCCATGTCTCCCATCCAGTCTAGTTTTTTCCATAACTAGGAAGTGAAATTTATGTGTGTTATGTGTGTTCCCTTTGTGAATGACATGTTTAGCTAAGGCATTAGTGGTGGTTCTAGTACTGATATTTTATATATATATATATATATATATATATATATATATACATATATATATATATATATATATATGGTTCTAGGACGTAACATCGAGAAGACCGACACGACTTCACCTGAACACCGACACAGAAATAATCGAAACTACAAATCACGGACATTTAACAGGTAAGGGGTTTAAATTTCGCTAGACAAGCCTACCATGTTTCAATAAGTGTGGCAGTGTTATGCATGTGTTAAATTTAAACCCCTTACCTGAAACATGGTAGGCTTGATTAGCGAAATTTAAACCCCTTACCTGTTAAATGTCCGTGATTTGTAGTTTCGATTATATCTGTGTCGGTGTTTTCGCGTCGGTGAAGTTGGTGTCGGTCTTCTCGTTGTCGATGTTATGTCCTAGAACTATATATATATATATATATATATATATATATATATATATATATATATATATTCCCTTATCCTATTGCATGTTCTCTGATCAGTTTTGCCCACATAGAATGAGCCACAGCTTATGCAGTGGGCTAAATAGATTACATTTGCTGTGTCACAAATGGCTGAAACATTAAATCTGAATATCCTATCAAAATCTGGATGATGTAACTGTCCTGTTGGATGTATATATTCACAAATGTTGCACCTATTACAGGGACTAACTTAGTGTTTCCCGGAGTATTCCTACCACTGAATAACATAGCCTTCTCTTCAGTGATTTCATATTTTTATATGTAAAACTCAGATTACTGCCAATGATACCTAGTATCTTTTCATCAGCTGCTAGAATAGGCCAAAACGTGTTATACATATTAGTGGCTGTTCTTACTTGAGAAATAAACAGGTAATCTCACAATGTTGTGCTTATTATTACCCCGCATTTGAGCTTCCATCCCTTCAGTTACATCAGAGAAATAGGGATGTGCCTTCTCTGTTCTTTTTTCTTTGACCTCCTGAATAATACTCCTGCTTTTGTGTGTGCTATATCCCCTGCTTAAAAATCTATGCTCAAATTATTCTATTTCTGTCACAAAAGCTTCATGTTTTTTACATAACCTAGAAATTCTCTTAGCATGTCCCCTTACTATATTATCAAATACATGTGGGAATGCATACTACAATGTAGTAGATTATTTCTGTGACAAGTTTTCATATGTACTTTGGTGCTAACATCACCTATTCAAGACTTGGACACACTTATGTCCAAATAGGATATCTTCTCATACGAATATTCCATGGTAAAATTCAAAAAGGATGTAACAGCATTAATATAAAAAAATGAAAGCCTCAAACTGTTCTTCTGTGCCTCACCATATTAAAAAAGTTAATCTACAAACCATCGATAGAAGCATACTTGTTCCCTGTATGGTTCCTCCATTATGGCTCCTTGCTGCTAAGTGGCCATCACCAGCTTGGCATAGCTATTTGCACAAAATGTGCCCATGGATATGCCATCCACTTGTAAATAGATGTCTTTTTCAAACATCAATATATTGTTCTCCATAAATGTCTCCATAAGGAGGCATAATAAATCTATATACTTGGTATCATACTTGCTATGCTTAACCAAGTATTGCGGTAGCATCATTATTCCACTTTCATTAGGTATTTTTGTAAATAACGGCTGAACATCTAGAGTTACCAGAATGAGGTCAACCATGCTAGCTTGGTCCCTAAAGAAAGCATAAAATTCTCTCTGAAAATATTTTGATTCACGTAAAATTACAGAACTACATTCTAATAATGGTTTTAAGAAAATAGAATTTGACTCTGTGCACCAATTTCTTCCCAAAACTGTCGGCCTTAAACAAAGGCTAGTGGGGTGCTTATGTATTTTGGGTATACCCTGTATGATTGGAATAAGAGGTTCCTCTATTTTAAAATACTTATATAGGGAATACTCAATAGCTCTAGATAGTAAACTCTCTTCTAATACATTATTCACTCTATTTATTATACTATCCACTTCCCTTTGTGTAATCAGTTTATAAGCTCCATCCTCCATGAACATTCTTCTCATACTGGTAACATAATGTTGGTAATCCATTACTACTACAGGACCACCCTTATCTGTTGGGCGTATAACAATGGTATTATCTGTTTGTAAATTAACAAGTGACTTATACTCAAACTTAGATTATTGTATGTCATATGTACATTCCTTGGATTACAGTTTTTATACAACTCTTTTATGCACAGTTTTTCAAAAACTTCCAGCACTGGATGATTTACTGGAATGTAAGTGCTAGGTTTGCTAAACTGAAATGGCATTTCATCAAATTTAACATTTGCAAAATTCATCTTTAACATTACATTCATTATAAAGCATTTTAAGCCCAAAATAAAGTCTGTTACTGTTGCTTTCTGAGAAGGAATAAAAGAAAGGCCCTTTTCAAGTACTGCTTTTTCAGTCTCCATTAACACTCTGTTAGAAATGTTCCAAATCAACGATTGTCCTTGAGTATCCACATTTTCTTTATAGTTGGTGTGTACTGTTGATTAATTTCCTGTTTCATCTTGACCCTTCTTTTGCTCTGACTCCTGGGATGATGGAATGAAACATGCTCCCCTTTTCCTTGGACATAGGCAGAGGGAATGGATGAAATCACTAAGGGCTTTTCATCCAGAAAAAAGGAGGTCATTGTCCCACTGTACTCATCCCTCATTAGACCCATTATAGAATACAATGCTCCATTTGGTATGTACCTCGCAAGACATCTGCAGCAACTGGAAAGGTCGCAGAAATACCTTACTAAAAGAATCACAGGCCTAAAGGAGATGTTCTATGCTGACCGCCTTAAAAAACTCCAGCTATACTTTGTCGCATATCGTCTACTCTGAGGCGATCTCTGCTTAACATACAAGGCCAAGTCAAACACAGAGCTGTTGGACATGCTGCACTTAAAGAAATCCCAATCCTTCAGAGCCACACGCTCCAGGGATCTAAACCTTGTCATCGCAATGAACAAAACATGCTGGAGGGATAGGTTCCTGACCCAGAGACTCCCCAGACTCTGGAATAGACTGCCCATACATGTCAAGCAGAGTGCCTCCTTTGCCCTCTTCAAAAGGAACCTTGATGATTGGATGGGAGAAAGGAAATTCACCCTGGGGATCATGTCAGTCACCCTGCTAGATAGGGGTCCAGGGAAGTAAATAGTGTGGAAAGAAATAGCCAGGGAATTGTTATTGCTAGGCTTGTATAGGCCCTAGGGCCAATAACCTAGTACCAACCTATGAACCTATAAGCCTGCTGCTGTTTACCATTATTCATGTTGTTGGAGTTCCACCTACTGGTCGTAGCTTCAATTGCAGTCATCAACTGCATATGTTCACCGAGTTCAGCCTGTTGCCTGTGGTTTGCACTGGGTCTTTCCTTCTAGCCCCTTGCTGTTGTATTGAATTAACAACCTCCATGCTGGAAGAATCTAGTAATGGTGCATGCACTGTTTGGTTAGATGCAGAGACAGTAGCAGTTCTATATTCAAATTGTCTTGTGTTAATGCAGGCACCACACTATTGGAACAGGAAGCATCCTGTGTTGCAGATATCTTTCCATACGGTACTCTGCTGTTCTCTGTTTTATCAACTCTCAGCCATGTAAACACATAGCCATTTTTAAAATAATTTCTGTCTCGCTTGATTTTCTTGATTTTGATCTGCAGCTGTTTCCTCTCAAACATACTGAGTGAGTCTAATACAGCACCAAGCTTCACATCCACTTGCTCCATAGGAAATTCACTATGCAGCTCATTTTGGAGAGAGGTAGCCTTTTGAAACAGTGACTCCTCCTCTGGTCTAAAAAATTAATTATAAGACTCATATAGTTAAAACCCAACTCTAAGTTCATTTTTTGCCACCTCGTTAATAGTTCTGCATATTTGTCTCCATATGTTGTCATTTTAAAAATGAGGAGACCTCTAGGAACTATTTGTAGCTTCAGGTTTGCCTCCATATGATATCTTTGCAGTTGCAGCCATTTTAACTTCAATAACATATTCTCAAGCTGCAGTATTATATTGTTTAGAGAGGCTGTATCAACAGATGCCTCTGTAGTTTGATTACTCAATGAAACAATTTCCCCATTTAAAAGAGGGTTGCAGTCATCTCTTAAACTTTTAAGAAATCTTTCAACACAGGCATTATCTACTTCCTTGCTGGTCTCTGGTCTCGGTATATAATCAAGTTCCACATCAGGCACTCCCCCTTCGGCCATTGCTCTGGGTTCTTGTGTAAAAAAAAAAATAAATAAATCCACAGCACAACAACACAAAGATGCACCAGATAAACAGCTTTCTCCACAGGATAACCAACAGGAAAAGCATAAAATGGAGCAGAATAAAACGATGGCTAGCAGTTATAAAAGTAAAATGTCTTTAGTGGAATCCCAATGTAAGTGCTTTCACAGTTACACAGATTGCTTCTTCAGATGATACTATTAGTTAAAGACCTAATATAAGTAATAATATTGACTGATAGCATCGTCTGAAGAAGCAGTCTGTGTAACTGTGAAAGCGCTTATGTTTGGATTCCATTAACAACGTTTTGCTTTTATAACTGCTGGCCATCATTTTATTCTGCTCCATTTCAGAGGTTTACATGATTACCAATACATGAAAATGGAATGCTGTGTGATAAATATGTACAAATGTTTCAGATACAGTTCCTTTGATAGCACTTTTAGTATTTTAAAGATGGTTTGTTTGCAAAATGTGTAATTTTCCTGTTTTTTTTTTTTTAGGGAGAACAAAGGTGACTTATTGTTATTGCACAAACAAGGGTAGACTATTCTTTTGGCGGGGAGCAAAGATGAGTCCCTGTTATGGCACAACTGGTCTTTTGGGGAGGAGCAAAAATGAGTTACTGTTATGGTACAAACAAGGATAGATTGTTCTTTTGTGGGGGGGACAAAGGCAAGTTACTATTATGGTACAAACAAGGGTACACTGTTCTTTTGGGGGAGCAAAGGTGAGTTAATGTTATGGCACAAACAAGGATATGTTGCTCTTGTTACATTCCTTGTTTTGCATCCTGCCTGTTGTCCATATGTCACACCTCTACACTGTTTTATGCTTCTCCAGTGAATAATACTGACTGGCTACCTTTTCTGTTTTAGCTGGTAACAGTTATTCTGTAATTATGTGATACTTATATGTATTGTCTTTTAGGACACCTAGGAGTATGCCACCCAGGTGTGTCAATCCTCAGAGACTCCCCCTTCACCAATGCTGAGGACCAGGTTATATTGGATGCTTTTAGGCAACATGGTGCTTTTCTCCTGGAAAGGAGACAGGGAGATATGGCACTTAGGAGGCAAATATGGCACCAGATAGTGAATGCCGTGGGTGGCCATGGCAGGACATATGAGCAGGTGTGCCACAGGGCCACTGACATGATCACATCTAAATGAAGGAGAGCACCTGCAGTGGGCCATGCCCAGAAGGTTACTGGGGTATAGCCTTCTGGGGAACCAACACTAACTCCCAATGAAGAGTTACTGGGCAATATCAGGGATCCAGACAGCTCCCAGGCGAGTGCAGTACAGCATGTGCTGAATGTCTGAGTACTAGTGTCAGAGATTCTGATGAAGTCAGTTTACCTGGTGAAAGCGCTCAGTCGGTGTGCTTCTTTGTGGAATAAATAATCTGTACAAAATATCTGCATCAAGTTCCTGGTCTGTGCCTTATTGTCTTTTCCATCTACACAGTGGTCGACGATATTTCTTTTATTGAAGTGGATTCCTGTATTGGAGCCGTTTTTTTGATTTTGAGTGACTAGTGTCAGAGACAGCAAGCATGTCCCAGGAGGAGCTTCTAGGTAGGCTTTGGCATCTCAATTGAATACTGTTGTATAGTAAAACAATTGAAATCAATAAGTCACTTCTGTGTAACATATCTTGTTTTGGGGGGGGTGAAGATTGCTACAGTTATTAGCTTAGGTTGGAGTTGTCAGCCACATTCTTGTTAAAAGTATAGTTGATGGACATATAAAGGGGTAAAATTATTACCCCTGTATTACTGTTAATTGTGATGATGTTGACCTTATCTCTTGCTTAACTTAATCCAGGACCAGCTGGATTGCAGAAGAGTATCTCATCTGCAGATGGTAAGCCAAAATATGTTTATGTCAGTACTGCTGAGCAATTTAAAGAAATATTTTAGTGTCTGCTATTGATGCCAGGCCTGTTGTGTGTATTGCTGTACTGTCTGTAATAGTGTTAGCACTGTTACTTTGTTATCATATATTGGACTACAGTAGTGTAGGTACTAATTGTTTCCTGTTTTTGTTGCTTTTTATCACAGGTGATCATAACAGTCGGAGTATGGGCCCTCTGCCACCTGATGGCAGAGTATCTGCAGACTGTGATGATGATGGTGGCCAAGCTGAAGCACAGTTGGGGGGGGGGGGTGCAGATGTTGAAACTTACAATGAGGTTGACATGCAGCCACCCACTGCAATTCTTTCGGACACAACCACTAGGCCTACACCTACCCATTCCAGTGAGCCCTCAGATGTTGGAAAGGTAGAGGCGAAGCCATTGATTAGAGAAGTGTGGCTACTATGGCTTCAGTGCCTGTTGACTCTGGCCATAACCAAAGTGTGGGTGAGGTGCATGCAGAAGGATTGGTGGAGGTGCTCAGAGGGGGCATGTTGTCCCTCCTCCAACTGGTGTAGTTGATTCTTCCAGTGCCACTCAATGTATGTTTAGGGCCATCATGGAGGCACAGGCATGTTCTCATAGGTGCTCCAGACAAATGTTCAGGGTTACTGATCTGGCACAGTCTGACATGTGTGACTAACTCCACCGTGTTGCCGATTCAATGGATCACATGAATTACATATTTGAACTTGTGGTGTCTGTGATGGACCAAGGGGTGTCTGTCATGGAGCAAGCATTGTCTGTGGTGGAACATCTTCTGGGAGGGGAATGGCATCCTCATCATGTAGAAAACACACGGCAATCCCAATGGCGAAAAAAGCAGGAAACAGTTGATTCACTCTATCGATTTAATGTAAATAAAGACACGATATACATGAAGTGCTTTTCGTCTTGTGGATACAAAGACTTCTTCAGATGTAAAAAGCCACATTTAAAAATGTTTTAAATACCAGTAATACCTAGTCATGTGGTCCCAGTCCACCCAATAGAAGTTACCCATGAGTGAAGTTTTAAATTAAGGTGACAAAACACATTTCATTGTTATGTTGTTGCTGTCTACAAAAGCACTTTTCACCACAAATTTTACTACATTGTACACAACAAATTGGTACCTAGTACCATTACTACTTGTAAAAACAGCAAAAATGGCAAAAATGTGTACATTCTGCATGCCAAAAGACATCGACACAGTACACATAACATTGGGTCCATGGTGATAGACCATATTCCATACGACCCAAGAGGGGGTCCTAATACTCTCTTGCTAGAAGTTAGAGTTATACTAGCAGATCTTAATGAATGCATACAATTACCCAGGACTAAATGAAAGGATAGGTAAACGAGTATTAACAACTGAAATGTAATAATTGATTTAAAGATGTACTAGGTAACTATGTCTATGTCTTTTGGCATGCAGAATGTATGGGTTTATTTTAAACAGTAGGTTTTTAGACCATTAAGTAATCTTTTTAAAAAATGAGTTCTCTCAGAAAAACATGGTCAGATTTTATATGTGTATACATAAGAATGCAGGTTAAACTGCGATTACTTATACACATTTTTGCTCATACTTGTACCTTTGACTTATATTGGCCTTGAAATGTTAGACAGTTTATAGCATTAAAATTTCCCAACTTTATAGTGAATGCTCTTGTGAAGGCTGTGAAATCAGAAACTGCAATGTGTATCATTACTTTTTAACTTCTCTCTTTAATGATTTACCAGTACAACCGTATGTGCTAAACTGAGGAATGCAATGATCTCATCAGTACTTTTGAGAGGTACGACTTTGTGAATCTTTGATGCCTGAGGCCTACTACTTAATATTGATCATATATAAGTCAAATAAGTCTCTGCTGTCACATGTTAGAGTAATTTCTGAACAACTCTCTCACCTTTCACTTGCTTATTGAACCAAGTAATGAAATGCAAAGATATGCACACATTCATATTATTAAACAAGACTTGCATTGTAAATGCAGCAGTTGCCACAGTTTTAGTTCAGGGCTGACTCTGTCTGATGCAAGCAGTACACAACCAACACATGGGGAGGTCAAGGTTGTGTGAGTTGTCTGGCATCAATGTTACTATATGCATGTAAGTAGGTTTTATGCCCCTAGGTGGTCAGTGAATGTGCTATGTGTTATCTCTTTGTCAATGCAAGGGCATACTGAGCATGCCTACATTTGCCTACACCCATAGCAGCTGGTGGATTCCCCTCTGACTCTTCATCTGCCTGTGCCTGTGGTGACCTTGGCATTAATGGTGGGATGTGTGCCCCTTACCCTTCCTGATCCTGCTGAAGTTGTTCTTCAGGATTATGTTGTGTAACATGGCACATGCAGTGACTATTTCTGTACATGTCCATGGATTGTACTACAGGGCTCCCCCAGATGTATCTAGACACCAGAACTATGACTTCAGCAGCCCAAACACACAGTCTGTGATATTTCTGGTTTGAACAAGTGCCTCATTATGGCATTCATCTGTGGGTGTGTATGCATTTCTAATGGGTGTCATCAGCCATGGCTCCAGTGTATAACCTGCATCCCCCAGTAAATGACCCTGTGAGATATCCCCCAGAAAACATCTGGTACAGTTGGGAGGTGTGCCAGATATGTGAGTCATTGTAACTCCCAGGTTTGCCAGCACACGCATTCAAGATGATTCCCTTGGCATTACACATGATTTGGCAGTTGATAAAATGGTAGCCCTTTCTGTTTAAGTAGAGCCTACCCTGTTCCCCAGGTGGTGCCTTCATTTCTATATGTGTACAATCTATGGCATCCAGTACTTCAGGGTAGTGTGCTATATGGTAGCACTCCTGAATATTTCTGGCATTCTCCTCAGAACTACGGGAAAATATATGTGGTCACTGGATGTTGGAACATGGCATTCAGGAATTGGTACAGGATCCCGGATGGTGATGCCTGTGACACCCCCAGTATATCCCATGTTGGTCTCTGAAAGGTATCTGTAGCTAACATTCAAAGGGCTGCACAAACCTTTGTCTCCAATGGGATGGGTTTTCCTTGGTTCTGGCTCTGAGTTGAGGACGACAGAGGTAACAGAGTTCCTGTAGTGTGTCCCTGTCTACCTTGTGTGATGCCAGTGCCCTGGTCCAGTAATCAAGAAGCCTCAGTACTCACCACTAACACCAGTGAGGGGCATCCATATAGAGAAAGGATAATTAATACACACACGGTAAAGTACAATTTCCCTTAAGAGCACACAGAGATCACAGTCAGTCTGGGGCTGGTTTCTCCTTTTCTCTCCAGGTCCCCAATCAGACTCCCCACTGGCACAGCTATAGGGTCCAGATCTCAGCCTAGTGGGCAAACTAAAACCTCCAGCACCCTCTCTATCCAACCAGTGCTTCATGTCCCTGCCCAAGTAGCTGACACACACACACTTTGAGATATGATTTATATACAACCACACAGACACTCCTGGGGAAGGCCAGCACAGGTTCTCCAGCTGTGCCCCTTTTCTGCCCATTCTAAAAGGTAGTGCCAGCTGCCACCACCCACTAATACAAGCGACTCAAAGGCCCTTCTGAAAGGTGTCCAATTATTACTGTGCAATATTATTATCCAAATGGTAAGTGTGACCTAACAGTCAAGACTTATTTGGAGTGACTTGGTCTTTACACCTGGTCAGAAACCAGAGCAATAACATGCAAATTCTAGCCATTAACTCTGGTCTTAAAACAAAAGGCAGGATGCCTCCCTCTAGACATATCGGCTCTGAATTTTGACATCAAAGACAGTCACAAAATGCTTGACTTAGCTTTCTTGCAGCAGAGTGCACTGTTGTTACATTTTTGCCCAATGCAGCCTTTTCACATTTAAGAGAACAAGCCTCTGGCTCACATTAATATTTACAAATGAGAGAATTATCTACAAAATTATATCTGGGTAGGCTGGTAGCCTTCACCTATCTTCACACATCTCCACCCCGGAGAACTGAAGCTAGTTTTTCAAGTGATCCTTGAGACGTTGCTTCAGAGCATTAGGTCTATTTGAGTATACCTTACACCATTCCCTGTCTTGAGAGCCCATCTCCATTGGCATTGCTAATCCCACTGTGGTGCTGCACTGACATATCATATGCTTGCAACCCTAGGCTCCATCTTAGCAACTTGGCATTTTGCTGGCTGGCTCTGTTCTTCCTTGTCAGGTCTGTGAGGGGAGCAGCTATGGTACTATAACTGGGGACGAACTTTCTGTAGTACCCTGCTGTCCCTAAAAATGCCCTCACCTGCTTTTTGGTAACAGTTGCAGGCCATGCCTAAATGGCTTCTACTTTGGCAGGTTCTGGCCTGATCTTACCACTCCCCACTCTATGTCCCAGGTAGGAGACCTCTGCCATACTTACCTGACATTTGCTGGGCTTAATGGTCAATCCTGCCCTCTGTATTTGCCCAGCACCTCCTTGACATGTTGAAGGTGCTCTTGCCAAGAATGGTTATACATGGCAATATCATCTAGGTAAGCAAGGGCAAACCCTCCTGCTCCTGCTAGGATATGATTTACCAGCCTCTGGAAAGTTGCTGGGGCATTCTTCATCCTAAAGGGCATCTTTGTGAACTCATACAAGCCAAAAGGAGTCACAAAGGTTGACCTCTCTCTAGCACTGGGAGTCAAGGGCACCTGCCAGTAACCCTTGGTAAGATCAATGGTGGTAAGATACTTAGCCCCACCCAGCTGCTCTAGGGTCTCATCTGTCCTAGGCATGGGGCAAGCATCTGACTCTGTGTGACTATTTAATTTCCTGTAGTCCACACAGAATCTAGTGCTGCTATCCTTCCTTGGCACCAGGAACTGTTGGACCCTTGAATTACCCCTAGTTCCAACATCTTCCATATCTCCTCCCTCAGAGTCTGTTTGTCTCTCTCTCAGGCACCCTATAAGGGGCCTGCCTAATAGGCCTTTGAGTTCCTGTATCCACCTGGTGTTGCACCAGGTGGGTGCACCCTGGTTTCCCAGTGAATGTCCCCAAACTCCTGTAACACTGCAAGGTTTCTCAAACTTGGGTAGGAGATAGCTGCTGGGACATTGCTACCCCTTCCACTAAGGTGTCAGTCCCAGCCTCACTGAGGAGATCGGTCACCAGATCTCCCTCAAACTCCTCCTGCAATCCACTCCAAATGCTCAGCACAAGGGCCACCCTATCATGGTAAGGTTTCATGATGTTAACATGGTACAATTTGTGCTCCTGCCTAGGAGTTCTACCATGTAGTTAACATCATTTACCATTCTTACCACCTTGTAGGGTCCCCCCAAGCTGCATGCAGCTTGTTGTGTCTGACAGGAATGAGAACCATTACCTGCTGCCCACAGCATTATCTCTAGCTCAAGCTTTCCTGTCATACCACACCTTTTTCTGTTGTTGGGCTTCTGCCAGGTTTTCCTGGGCCAAGTCCATGAATTACCTGAGCCTTGTCCTGAAGTTTAGGACATATGCCACAACAGACTCCTTGTGAGGTTCAGACTCACCTTCCCACTCATCTAAAATTAAATCTAGAGGTCCCCTCACCCTGTGCCCATACAGCAACTCAAAGGGTGAAAAACTTTTGGATTCCTGGGGAACCCCTCTGTAAGCAAACAACAGATGGGGCAAATATTTGTCCCACTCCCTCTTAAGTTGGTGTGCAAATGCCCGTAGCATGGACTTGATTATAGAGTTTAACCTCTCAACAAGACCATTAGTCTGGGGATGGTAGGGGGTGGTCTTCATGTGCTTCACCCCACAGTACTTCTGCAGACAAGCCAGCAGGTCTAACATGAAATTGGCACCTCTGTCAGTCAGTATTTCTTTTGGGGAAACCTACCCTGCTGAAAATCTCTAACAAAGCATTTGCCACCTTTTCTGCCTCAATGGAGGACAGAGCCACTACCTCAGGGTATTGTGTAGCATAATCCACTACCACTAGGATATACTTTTTCCCTGTGGAACTTGGAGTACTCAGAGGCCACACAATATCCATGGCTACCCTCAGAAATTGATCCACAATCACAGACAAAGGCATCAAAGGTGCTCTCACCTTGTCTCCTACCTTGCCTACCCTTTGGCACTGCTCACAGGTCCTGCAGTACCTTATCACATGTCTGAAAATTAGAGGCCAATAGAAGTTCTGCATTGTATGTCTCTTTGTATGTTTTATGCCCATATGACCTGCAAAGGGAATATCGTGGGCTATGGCTAGAAGTGCCAGATGGTAGGCTCTTGGCACTACCAACTGCTGTATTCTCTCACCTTCTAGCCCTCCCGCAGGGGTCCACTCTCTATACAGTAACCCTTTGTCCCAGTGTGCAGAATCCCCCTTCCCTTGAGAATCAGGTGCCTCACTAGCTACCTGCCTCAGACCTTGCAATTTAGGGTCTGAGAGCTGAGCCTGTCTCAATTCTCTCCTTGTAACCCTTCCCAGCTCCCCTTTCACAGGAAGTCTGCATCCTCTGACAGTGGTGCCTCACTGTCACCCTGGGTACTGCTACTCACCTCTACCTTTGCAGCCACTCTGTCCATTCGAACATCAGTACCCACAAGCAGCTGTGGCTGACATTCAGTCTCACTGCTACAGAGTAGCTCCCTCCCTGAAGTAACCACCTCACCAGTCCTGGCTGCAAGTATGCAGTCTGTCTGGGTCTCCTCCAGGATACCAGACCCACATGCTTGTCTCCTAGCCTGACTGTGTGTAACTGCATAAGCACATGGTACTACCTCATCCAAACCATCCCTATCAGGACATCTACAGGATAGTAATTCGGTACCCTTGTTGTCTCAAGACAACCTATTATTGGCATTTTGTCTTCCCCACTTACTGGCTCTCTCACCTTTTGTTCCCAGTTTGCCTCCTTGTACATCTGTATGCCACATGGCCCCACTGGTTGCATTCAAAACATTTTACCCTAGGTCCCAGACATGTACCTGGATTAGTGGCTTCCCCTGCTACTGGCAGATTCTGTTGGGGCAGTCTGTGCTGCCCACCGTGGATTCCTTTAGACCCATGGGCAGTACTGGGGGTCCCTTTCCTGTGCAGGGATGCCCTACTTGCTAGGTATAGGTCTCCCTTCTTCCCCAACTCATCTGAAGTAGCACATTGTCTATCAGTTAACCAGATCCTCATGTCCACAGGCAAAGTGCTAATAGCTTGTTCCCTAACCAAAAGGTCTGCCAGCCCTTCAAAAGTGGAGACCTGACATCCACTCACCCACCTATGAAAATAAGTGCTCTGTTCAGCAACATATTCACACACACTTTCATCTGCCTTGCATCTATGCTTTTTCCTATAAAGTTCAGGTGTTAGCTTAAAACATTCTAACAAGTGATTTCTCATAGCAGTATAATCAAAATATTCACAATCAGCAAGTTTAGATAACACAGTTACAGCTTTACCATGGAGCAAGGGGGTCAGAAACCGTACCCAGAGCCTTTGGTCAACATCATACTGTTTACATACCCTCTCAAACATGAATGAAACTATCAAAATTATCCCTCTCTTTAAACTGTGGAAGAAATTTAATAAACTTTTGTGCTTCTGGGGTCCAGTTAATCCCTTCCCCATTACCTCCATGACTCTGGCGAAAAGTCAGCATCTCCTTCTCATGCTGCCTCTGCTTTTCCTTAGCTTCCAGGTGTAGTAGTTTTCCTCAGCCTGCAACCATCACAGTTTCTCATTGTCCTCACTCTCTAGACACCTCAGTCTCTCAGCTGCTTCTATTTCCACATGCCTGGCCTCCATCTCAAGTTTCTTTAGCTCCAGATGGATTTTTAAGTCCTCTGCAGAAAGATTGAGCTGTCCATTCTCTGAGTGTGGTACATCTCCACTGCCAGTCTGATTGTCCTCCTGGTTGCTGTTTTCCGATGCAGCTGTGACCAAAGCTGCAATCATGTCTACCTTAGTCTGGTTTCCATGCACCAGTCCCCAAGCCTGGCACATCTCAGCCAGCTGGCTCCTTTTCTGCTTTTTGTACTCCTCTGCTGACATGCTGCCTGCTCTCCCTTACTAACTAAGCTAACAAAAGAAATAAAACAATTGTGACCTGAACTCTTAGTATTCACTGCATGGCTGATTTAGAGTACAAAACACCTTAAGTGATCACTGTACACAAGCTACAGAAATCCATTCTACCCACACCACTACTAGCCAATTAGTATTTGACAACCAATTAATATGTGGTGTGGATATCCCACCACTGCCAAATAATTAATATGTGATGCCCGTGCCCTGGCCCAGTAATCAAGGAGCCTCAGTCCTGACCACTAACACCAGTGAGGGGCATCCATATAGGGAAAGGATAACAAATACACACACAGTAAGGTACAATTTCCCTTAAGAGCACACAGAGATTACCATCAGTCTGGGGTTGGTTTCTCCTTTTCTCTCCAGGTCCAAATCAGACTCCCTACTGGCACAGCTATAGGGTCCAGATCTCAGCCTAGTAGGCAAGTTAAAACCTCCAGCACCCTGTCTGTACAACCAGTGCTTCGTGTCCCTGCCCAAGTAGATCACACACACACACACACACACACACACACACACACACACACACACACACACACACACACACACACACACACACAAACTTTGAGATAAGAGTTATATGCAACCACACAGACACTCCTGGGGAAGGCTGGCACAGGTTCTTCAGCTCTGCCCCTTTTCTGCCCAGTCTAAAAGGTAGTACCAGCTGCCACCACCCACTAATATCAGCTACTCAAAGGCCCTTCTGAAAGGGTGTCCAATTATTACTGTGCAATATTATTATCCAAATGGTAAGTGTGACTGAACAGTCAAGACCTATTTGGAGTGACTTGGTACAGCATCACTATACACATGCAATGTACTCTTAGAGCTTAAATTAACTCTACATAAAACAGCCACAGTTGAAAGGTTTAAAATATTTAATAATAAATAATAAAAACACAAGTCAATACTTCTTACTACACAGTGCTAGTCAAGAGTTCAGATATCACAGAGAAATACTTAAAATAATACCATAGAAAAGTTCTCACATCAACACAGAAAAACACTTAGTCTAATCTTCCTAATTCCTAGCTATTTCTAAGAGAAAACACAGTTCTAAAATAAACTTACATATAGAGCAAAGCAGTGCTGGTGATGTTGGATGTTCTCAAGACAAAAATGCTCTGAGCTCTCTGATTCTCTCTCTTTAAATTGATAAAACAGAGCTGCTTCACGTGACGTCATTCTTCACACTTCTCTGGTGTTCCCAGGCTAACAGAAACTACATTTACATTCTTTACACCTGTTCAGAAACCAGAGCAATAAAGGTCATTTATACATGCAAATTGTAGCCATTAACTCTGGTCTTAAAACAGTAGGCAGGATGCCTCCCTCTAGACCAGGGGTGTCCAACCTTTTGGCTTGCTGGGGCCACATTGAGTGAATAGAAATTGTCTTAGGGCCGCATATAAAATATATCATATAGTTAACTCATTCACTGTCACGGGCGACCAAAGTCAACCTGCTGGCTGTAATGTAGGTGCATTTGAACAATGAATAAATGTAATAAAGGCCTAATATTTGCCTTAAAATTCTAATTCGAATTTTCTAATCTAACAGTTAACTCTAACATCTTAGTGTATATATATATATATATATATATATATATATATATATATATATATATATATATATATATAATATATATATATATATATATATATATCTATATATATCCACAAAAAAACGATAAAATCCCAAAGAAAATATAAAATAACCACCAAAAGGAAGCAGCAATTCAATCAAGATGAAGGCTTTTTCCAGCTAATAATCCAAACGTCAATGCTGAGTTAAAACAATGGGCCAGATTCAGGAAGGCTTACACGGAGTTCAAGAGTAGTGTAAGCCTCCGTGTAAGCCTCCTGATTCAGCAACAGCCCAAATCTCCGTGTAAGAGACAGCTAACACGTCTCTTACACGGAGTGGGCGTGGAAATGCTCAATACCTCATTTGCAGCTCCAAGATATGCAAATGAGGTATGTGAGCGATCCACGAAGCCCAAACCAGTCCGTGTAACGGACGTGTTGCAGAAATGTACTCAGCTGACAACTGAGTACATTTCTGCAAAATTAAAACGGAGCTATGTCAGCTCCAAATAAAGGGTGCATTTGTTATATTAAGCATGCCAATGGCCAAATATGTGGCCATTGGCATGAAAGTGTTGCAAAAAAGTTATATAACTTTTTTTTTTCACGGATTTATGTGTTTAACTGTAGCGCACACCAGCGCAAACGGTGCGCTACCTAAAACTGAAAACCGAAGCTTATAAGCCCACAATTGTGGGATTTATGTATTACATGAAATGTCAATGGAGGGACTTGCAGAGCAAAAACAATATGGCCTCCGTTCAGTGGTTGTCAAGGGGGGGAAGCTCCGTGTAAGATATGTAACTAAGCATTACTAGGCAATCCTATGTAAATGAGGCTTACAATACTGAATCACACTGCCACATAAGTAATGAGCACTTTCTGAGTCGTGTAAGAGTTAGAGAAGGGGGAGGAACAGAGTAAGAGGTAGGTGACATCATGGGGGGGAAGGATAGAAAGAAATGTACCAGATTGGAGGGCAATGTAAGGTAAGAGATGACAGACAGACATCAGGGAGGGAGGTGTGTCCCAACAGAACACTGGGAATGTCAAGAAATTGAGGGCATACGCTATCCCTACACTCTAAGTTTCTTGATATACGTGCATGCGCGCGTGTGCGCGCGTGTAAGGCAGGTTTAACAAGTGGGAGCGTGTTGCAAACTGTTTACAACGGTTTGCTGGCGCACGTCGTAAGGCAGTGTGCTTGGCGTTTAGCATGAATCAGCCTAGCTAACACCGTGTAAGGATGTGTGCGCTGTAACACCGTGTAGGGATGTGTACACATGTTTAAGTTACTGTGAGCGTGTAAGCCGGTGTGCACATTGCTCCCCTCAGGAAACAGAGAGGAAATAGGAAACAACCAAAATACAGGGAAACTGCCAGAAGATACTACTAAAGTTAATTGGTGGAAACAATTAGAAGCAGGCAATTACACAGGCAGACTAGAAGCCCAACCCAGCACTTAAAACACAACAAAGAGCAGTGCAGGCTGTTTCTCACAAGAGATACTGCCAGAAACTAAGCTATCAGAGTTGAAACCTGTAAAAAGCTGAACTCAGAGCAGAAATGCTAGGGGCTGCCATAGCTGTTATAATCAGACATAGGCGAATTGCCGAGGGTGGTGATAATGCAGATGCTGACAGACAACCCAGAGTGAGGAGAAGGAGAAGAGTATACAGGCCTAGGGTCACCTACCATGGGTTACATGAGCTGGAGATAGTAGAGCGCTATAGAGTGGACAGAGAGCTCCTGCAGCAGATTGTTGAGCTGTGCAGGCCACGCCTCACACACAGAACCAACAGAGGGGAACCCATCCCAGTGGAAACCAAGGTATGTGTTGGCCTAAGAATACTAGCAACAGGTACCTTTCAGAGACCAACTGGCGATATGATGGGGATATCACAGGCATCAGCCTCCAGGGTACTGCACCAGTTCCTGGATGCCATGTCACCACATGTCAGTGATCATATATATGTCCCTAGTGACCGTGAGGTTGTGTCCAGCAATATCGTCTCTTCCAGCAAATAGCGGGATACCCTGAGGTGCTGGGTGCAATAGACTGCACGCACATACGCATCAAGGCACCAGCCGGTGAGCGGGGTAGAGTCTACATTAACCGCAAGGGATACCCCTCCATCAACTGCCAGGTCGTGTGTGATGCCCAGGGCATAATAATGAATGTGTGTGCTGGCTGCCCTGGTAGCTACCACGATTCCCACATCTGGCATCTGACGCAGCTGTACCAATCATTTGCCAATGGGGACTTCCCACATGGACACCTAGTGGGGGATGCTGGTTATGCACTTGAGCCGTGGCTGATGACACCCATCAGAAATGCACACACACCCGAACAGGAACGCCATAATGAGGCACACGCACAAACACGTAATATCATAGGCGTGTGTTTGGGCTGCTCAAGTCACGGTTCCGGTGTCTGGACACGTCTGGTGGAGCTTTGCAGTACACACCAACTACATGTACCCAAATGATCATGATATGTGCTATGCTACATAATATGATCCTCATGGAAACAGCTGCAGCAGGACCAGCACAGGGCTGGGCCAAACATCCCACCATTGCCAAGGCCACCACAGGCAGGGGGTGACTTGGAGGAGGAACAACCTGACCTTGTCCCAGTAGGCAGAAGGAGGCATGCCCAGTATGCCCTGGCCTTGGCAAAGAGGCAACGCATAGCACATATGCTTGGTCAGTAGGAACACTGGGACCGATACCCACTCTGACTCACTCATACAGTAACAGGGATGCCTAACATGACACAACCTGCTTCCAAATGTACAGGGAGTGTAGTATGTGCATCCGACAGAGGCAGCCCTGCAGCACCACCCGAGGCATGAATGCCATGTGTTAAGTAATGTAATACCATGTATCATATGCACACCTGAGGACCATGACTAACATCCACCCTCACCAATCATAAACCACAAAAACACAAACCCACCTCATAGCTATCACAAGGGATAGGAACCTAGATGTAATGCTACCCAATGGCAAAGGTATAAACAGCAAGATGTGTGCAGTGTAAATGCACACAGTATAGGGAATGCACATATCAGTGCTGTAATAGAAAACAGGGTCAAAGCACATCAGCACCCTGACACTACCAGGGTCACACCTCATACAGTGATGTACATGTGCAAAAACATGGAACAAGATACAAAATGAGGGTGACTACCAATAAATGGCATGGATAACCACACACCCTGTTGTTACCACAACAAGAAGCAACATGCATTAGCCATGGTCAAACACCAATGGCTAAAACTGACTACTACTATATAGCTTGCTGCAGACCACTGTCCTAATAGCAGCAACTGTCCCAGGCCTATGTTCACAGGTTCACAGGTTCATACTAGGCTATCTGCCCTAGGGCATTTATAAGCCTAGACCAGAGTTCCGTGGAGTCTGCCGCACCTTCACTCTGATGGATAATTTGCCCATTATATTGCTGTGCCTCTGACAAGCAGTGATACTGAGGTTATCCCTGGGGCATACCTGCAATCTCCCATCCATTGATTAAGATCTCACTTGAACAAAGCCAGTGAGGTACTCAGCCTCACATGTACCAGGATGTTGTTCCACAGCATAGGGACTCTCTGGTTGAAGAATCTGTCCCTCCAGCACATCCTATTAATATCTGTGTTGAGGTTTAAATCTCCTGCCACTGTAGTTCTGATGGATGTAGAGGTCTTGAGGTGAAGCGTGTACATTAACTCAGGTTTGGACATGGCCTTGGATGTCAGGCACAGGTCACCTCTGAGCAGACGGTAAGTCACGGAATCAAGCTGGAATTCCTCCAGTCGGGCAGCATAAGAAATATGTTTGAGACCCTTTCTCCTCCTGTCGAGGAATTTGTGGGCCCATCCAATTGCCATAGGTGTCGGGTCATATACATGCTGAATGGGGCATTGCACTCAATCAATGGTCCGATGAGTGAAGAGTACAGGGGAACAATGACCTCCCTGGATCTAAATGTGAATCCCTGCATGATGAGGTGGGCAATGTAGAAGTTCTACCTAACTACCCTGGCAACGTGAGTGTCAAACAAAAGGTTACTCTCAACCTGGGTGCCCAGGTCCCTGATAACCTCCTGTGTGCTTAGAGGATTGCCACCTACATGGGAACTAGTGGTAACCTTGTTCTTCCCAAAGGGTATGGCTATGCATTGTTTAGTGTGTAATGTAAGGCCATGGCTCTGGCACCAGTTATCCGTGACTATGACACCCTTCTGAAGGATGTCTGTGTCAGATGGGTGTCCAACTATGGTTCCCAGTCTGCAGTCATCTTCAAACTTTGTCAGCCATAATCCTGCTGTGTTTGCTTGTACTTCTGAAAAGTAGATGCTGAGCAATAGTGGGCCCAGGACTGAGCCCTGTGGGACACCACTTGTGACAGTTGTGGAGTGTGACATGGCACCAGCAAGTCTGAACCTGTCTGTTCTGTCACGTAGCCGGTTTGCAACCCATCCTGTGATGTATGGGTTCACATTTAAGCTGGTGATGTTTTCAATGATACCCAAGTGGGGTATTGTGTTGAAAGCCTTTGCCAGGTCAAGGTAGGCTGTGTGGAGTGCCTTGCCCTTGTCAATGGCCTTGGTGTCTGTTATGAAACAGTCAACCAAGTTTAAAAGGCATGATCTGCCCTCAACAAAGCCTAACTGGGTTGGATCTAATGTCTGCAAGTCCCCTATGTCCTCATCTATGACTTCCATTATGATCTTCTCCATAGCTTAGCAGACCCTGCTTGTCAAGCTGATGGGATGGTAGTTTCCGTGGTCGGTGGAGGCACCCCATGTGAAGTGGGTCCACCATTGACATATGCCACTCCTTGGGAACATATCCTGAGTTGAGGCTAAGATCATACAGCTGCCCTGACTGCGGGTTTAATTCTTGAGTGAGTTCATGGAGCACAAAACCAGGGACACCATCTGGTCCCATGGATGCTGCGTCCTTTCCCTTGGATAGAGCAGTTCCCACCTGAGCATTTGAGATGTTTGGGGGGCTACAATCCTCTTTCATACATATCTCTCCAGTTGTGGTGGAGGGGTGGGTGGAGAAATCTGCACTGAACCTGTCAGCCAGTATGTTGGCAATGTCTGTAGGTTCAGTGATATTTACAGCATTCTGAGCCTATTCTGAGCATATCTGGGAGTTTCCTCCCAGGTGTGTAACATATCTATAAAAGGCCTCATTGTTGTCCCGTGAGCCCTTAGTGGGTTTACTCCCAATATTCGCCTTGGATGATTTCATGGGGGAACTCAGTGTTTCACCTATATTGAGCAGGGGTGTCTACCCTTCCACGGATATCGCTCTATCTTGTAGTACCTCCTTCCTTGTGTTGTAGTGCTTGTTTATGGCTGAGGTCCACCACACTGGACGCTTGCCTCTGGTACAACGAGTCTGTGTTTTGTTTGGGATTGCCTCATCCATGCAGTCTTGAAGGTGCTGGTAGAAGGCAGTTGTAAGTGATACAGTGGCTTGGGTAATGGTGTCTGCTGGCTTGGGGGCTTTGAAAGAGACCACAACAGTCATTAGAAGTGTGTAGTCGGCTTCTGAGAGGTTCTGCACTGTGGTCTTTTCTATCTGGGGTGGAGGTGGGATGTGGACTTCCACTGAGAGTAGGTCATGATCTGATCTCACCAATGATGGGTATACCTCTGGTGTTGAACATTGTGAGCCCATGTTTGTGATGATGAGATCTACTATGTTGTCTCCTCTTGTGGGGATGGTGACTAGTTCTTCCATGGCATGTGAGTGTATGAACTCTAGGAACCTGTGGGCTAGAGTGTTGTGGCTGTAGTACTGATCCCAGTCTATATTTGGATAGTTGGGATCACCCAGTGTGATGGTGTTTGCAGGTACATGTATCCCGCCACTGTTTTCATGAAAGCTCTGTGAGGTACCTGAGTTTCAGAGGATGGCCTGTAACATGCTACAAACTTCAGAGCAGTCTTGCCTATGGTTAATTGCACCCGGATGGTGTACAATGCATCGTGTGTTGCCACCAACCATGAGGTGAGGGTGTCCCTGATGAATATTGCTATTGCCACCCCTCATAGTGGTAATATGTGTACTGCATAGATACGAAATATTGTGCCTCTGACTTAGTAGTGACACATTATGACCACCTTACATAATTGAATAATGTGACTATGCCTCTGTCCAGTCTGTGGCCCTGTCCACATGCAGCTGTCCAGATGTCTCTTGAAGAGAGTCAGTGAGGTACTCTGTCTAACATGAACTGGGATACTCTGCTAGAGTGTGAGATGCCTCTGAGTTATGACTCTGTCCCTTCAGCATGTCCTATACATGTATGTGCTGAGGTTCAAATCTTTAGCTCCCATGTTTCTGGTGGATGTGGATTGCTTGCAGTGGAGCATGTCTACCAAATCCTGATCGGACATGGTCTTGTATGTCAGGCATAGGTCACCTGTACGTATGTGGTATGACACTGAAAAAAGCTTGTTTTAGTTATTCTGGAAGTATATGACATGTGTTGTAGATCCCTGATCGTCATGGTAAGGTACTTGTGGGGTCTCTCCAGCTGCTGCAAGTGCTGGTTGAGGTACATACCAAATGGGGCGTTGTATTCAAGCATGGGCCTGATAAGGGAGAAGTATAGTGGTACAATGACCTCCTATGGTCTGGATGGAATACCCTCCATGATAAGGTGGCCAAGATAGAAAGTCTGTCAAACAACTTTGGCAACATGGGTGTCAAATGAGATGTCACTATCTACATGTGTCCCCAGCTGTCTGATTTGTTTCCTGTACTCATTGGGTTGCTGTCTATGTACAGATCTGTGGGTACTGTGTTCCTCCCAAAGGGATGGCTACACATCAGTCGCAGTCAGTTTTAGGCCATGAGTCCAGCACCAGCTATCTGTCAGTGTGACGGCAGTCTGTAGGATGTGTGTGCTGGCTGATGTATTCACTATGGTGCCCAGGTTGCAGTCATCTGTAAACTTTGTCGGCCACAACCCTCCTATGTTTGCTTTCACATCTGAAAAGTAAATACCAAATAAGAGAGGTCCCAGGACACAACCTTGTGGGACACCACTTGTGACTGGCTTCGAACCTGACAAGGCACCTGCAATGTTGACATTATGGGTTCTGTTTCTGAGCCATTTTGCAACCTATGCTGTGACATATGGTGTTATATCTCAGCTGTTGAGCTTGTCTATGATGCCTGAGTGGGGTATTGTGTCAAAGGCCTTAGCCAAGCGCAGGTAGGTTGTGTGGACTGTGTAGCCCTCATCAACGGCTCTACTGACAGTTTCAGATTAGTCAACTTGGTGCAAAACGCAGGATCTGCACTGTACAAAGCTGAATTGGGTGTGATCAAGGGTCTGTAGGACACCAATGTCTCTGTGTGGAAGCTCCATAATGACCCTTCACAAAGCTTTGCAGACAAGGCTGTTTAAGCTTGTGTGGTGGTAGCTGCCAGGGTCTGTGGAGGCATCTCCTTTGTGGAGTGGGACCACTGTTGCCGTACGCCAGTGTTCAGGTACAGATCCTGTAGCAAGGCTAAGGTTAAATAGGATCTGCATATACAGGTTTATCTCCATCTGTAGTTCACATAGCATGCAACTGGGGATACCATCAGGTCCCATTGATGCTGTGTACTGTCTTTGCTGACTGCTCTCACATGGACATCCAGGATGACAGTGAGGTTACATACAGCTGTGATAACTATCATGTCTTGGGGGTGAGGGAGGGGTACATTGCACTGAACTGGTCTGCCAGGGTGTCAGTAATATCTGTCAGGTCCCTGGGATATAAGTTGTTGTGTACCAAATCTGAGCATATATGAGGGTTCCCACCCAGGCGTCAGACATAACTGAAGAAAGCAGTGTGGTTACCTTCATCGTCTGTGGTGATTTATGTCCCCAAGTTGAACTTGGGTGTCTTTATGTGAGAATGTAGCTTTCTACTACTGCTGATCACAGCTGCCTTACATTCTGGAGATGTAGCTCTGTCTTGCATTAGTATCCTTCATCTGTTATACAGTTTGTTTATGGCTGGGGTCCACCAGACAGGCCACTTTCCTTGGTGGTGAAGGTGTCATTCTCATTTGTGATTGCATGGTCCATGCTTACTCGGAGATGTCCGTAGAAAGTGTCTGTGCAGGAGTCACCATTGTGTGTTGTGGTTTCCACTGGCCCAGTGGGCTTAATGGATACCATCTCAGTCCGAAGAAGTGTGAAGTCAGCTTCTGAGCTGTTTGTCACTATACCCTGGTATCATACTAGCACTGACACAGGTGTGAACAATTCCCCAGAATCCATCAAACAAAATGGACATGCAGGCTTACAGATGCCCTAGGGGGTAGCCTAGTATGAACCCATTATGATACAGATTGTACAGGACACTACAGATAACCCCAAGGCTGTTGCAAATGATGGTAGTAAGCATGTTGTTGATTCCTGGATATGCTCGGATCACACCGATATTACAAACAACATACCAGACACACACAGGTATGGCCAACATACATCCTGACATGTGCAGTGCAAACCCCCCCCCCATAATGCCAAATACCTTCCCCAGCAGACTGCCGCCTCCTGACATTATGTCACCCTTACCACAGGGTACGTGCCCAAAGAGCAGTGTACAACAACAGTGGGTGTTCTCAACAAAGGTGTCTCCTGAATGGATAGGAAAAACAACCACCACAGAATCATGAGAGGTTTGGTCTGCACAGCTATGGAAAGGACCAGCATGTACCACAGACATAATGATATTGTGGATCTATTGACACCGACCCTACCCAGTGTGGGTTTACAAAGTGCAGACCCCACCCCTAAACATGTGTGACTCAGTTGAAACAGTACTTGAAGTCAGTGATGAGGGCAATGTGGTCCACACAGTGTAGCCGGACCTTGCAAAGCCTTCTGTACAATACCCTATGTGTTCCGTATAGATTTGCTCACCAGCTGATATATACACCCCAATGTCATGGGAGGGGTTGCAAACCAGACCAACGACAGAACTGACATGGTCAGACATGCAGCAGCCATGTCAGACTACAAACCACATATAACAGGCATCCCACAAAGCTTGGTCCTGGGACCTTCACCATCTGGTATATATGCCCCATAGGTACAGGCCAACAAGTAAGGACTGTGCTGGAACATGTTTGTAGAGGACAACAAGCCGCCTGACATATCTGATACACCAGCTGACACAAGCATCCCATAAAAGGGCCACATAGAAACACGCAGCTGGTGCCATAGCCATGTCAGCATGTTAAATGGTGAAAACAGTATAGTCAGCCTCTGTGGATAATCCAGTAAGTGACCACCAATTCCCACATAGGTGTCGACCCATGACATTCCTAACATGTAATGCCAGAATGGGGGACACAAGGTGATAGATATCCTGCATTGGACAAAAATGTGGCTGTAGGGTTAACAGCAACAATCCATATACCAACCTAATCATGAGGGTTATGACATCTAGCTAAGGGGAGGTCATTGTGGTTTTGCAGTTATCTTTCAGCAGCATTACAAATGACCACAACAGCGCCTGTGTGGTGTACCTCAGCAGATAGATTCAGCAACTGTAAAGTCCACAACAGTACCTCACCAGGAGTATCAAAGAGCTGGAACACATGTAATGTGTCGCCTGATTAAACAGAATGCAGTTACACACACTGCCATGCTGGCCACCCAGACACAAGCTGTGCCTGATGTAGAAAGCCATGTCCAAGCTGTCAGCAATGCACATGCCGTACCTTGTACAATGTGAATGGCAGGAGATATGCACATGAGGGACCTGAACCCCAGCACTGACATATATAGGACAGGCTGTACTGCATTATCCAAAACACAGAGGCCACCCCACACATGAGTAAACTAACACTACAGGTTGTCCATAAAGACACTGGTTGAGTCCCCTCAACAGGAATCCTAATGAGTGGATGGGAGATGGGAGGTTTACCCTGGGTATCAATGTTATGTCACAGGTAGACAGAGGCACAGTATACTAAACAAGACATATGACATGTCAAACAACGCTTACAATGTGTTGATGGACAAACACATTCTCCGACTAGCATTAGGTCAAGATACCTCTTGAACACAGCCAGCAAGGTGCTCTGCCTCAAATGGACCAGGATTGTATTCCACAGCATAGGGAGTCTCCGAGTGATAACTCCATCCCTACAACATGTCCAACATACATCCCTGCTAAGGTGTCAGTCACCTGCACTAGTGGTTCAGGTGGATCTTCTGAGTCTGAGGTGGAGCATGTCCATTAATCTCTGTTTGGACATGGCCTCGCATGTCAGGCACATGTCACCTCTAAGCAGACGGTATGTGAGTGAATAGAGTGTGAGTGTCTTCAATCTGGCAGCATGTGACAGCTGTTGTGGTTCCTTGATTCTTTAGGTGGGGGACAGTCAGGGTGTCTCCAATTGCTGCAGATGTTGGGTGAGATACAGCCAGAATAGGGCATTTGACTTGATCACCGGTCTGATAACTGAAGAGTACAATGGGAACAATGACCCACTAGATCTGGATGTGAATCCCATCCTTATCAGGTGGGCAATGTAGAAGGTCTTCCTAGCCACTTTAGCAATGTGAGTCTGAGAAGAATGGCGACTGTCAACCTGGGTCCCCAGGTCCGTGATAACCTCCTCTGTGCTTAGAGGATTGCCACCAATATGGTAGCTTGGGGTCACCTTGCTTTTCCTGAAGGGTATGTCTACACATGTTGTGCACTCTGACTTCAGGCCATGGCCCTGGCACCAGCTATCAGTTACTGTGAGTCCCTTCTGAAGGATATCTGTGTGTGATGCACTGTCCACTATGGTGCCCAGTGTGCACTCATCTGCTAACATTGTCATCCAAAGTCCTCCCATGTTGGCCTGTTCTCATGGGAAGTACATGACAAACAATGGTGGCCAAGGACTGAGCCCTGTGTGACACCACCTGTGACCAGCCTGGAGTCTAACATAGTGCCAGCAACTCTAACCCTGTGGGTCCCGTCCTTAAGCCAGTTTGCAACCCATCTTGTGACATATGGGTTTACATTTCAGTTGTGAGGTCTTTCCACAATACCTGAGTGGGGTATTGTGTTGAAAGTGTTAGCAAGGCCAAGGTAGGTTGTATGGACTGCCTTTCCCCAACAATGGCCTAAGTGACCAATTTGAAGATGTCAACCCAGTACAAAAGGCATGATCTGCCCCTGACCAAGCCAAAATGGGATGGGTACAATGTCTGCATGTCCCCTATATCTTTGTTTATGAGCTCAATTATGATCCTCTCCATAGATTTGCAGACTACACTTGTTAAGCTTATGGGGCAGCAATTAACAGGGTCTGTAGAGGCACTGCCTTTGTGCAGATGTGCACAACTGGACCTTAACCAGCCTGTTGTGCACACTATGGAAATGTAAATCAGTGATAGGACTGAAGCCCAGGATACTGACCACCACAGTGAAAGTACTGAAACACTACACTAGACAGTGCTACAGTGTTAGGTCAGTATGAACGGATGTTGACAATTGTGTGCAAAGTATCCCATGCAAAACCTGCAGGCACAGTATACTCCCAGTTTTGTTCACACAAAAGCATTCGGACAGTAACTACACAACATGGCACAGAACACACAACCATAAACTGGAGGTATTTGTTGAAGGTCACACTCATCCACAAATGTGATGGGCTGCAGAGTTCAACATATGTAAAGCCCACACTGGGCATGCTCACACACTTAGATAAATGAGACATCTTTCACACAACATGCCACAGGAAGGCTGAACTGGGCATGCTCACACACTTGGTCCAAATGTTACCCCTAGCAAATGTGAAAACACACCAGAGGATGGTTGTCCCCCTTTCTAGACACTGATCATGTAAGCACCCTATAAGTATATTGGAGAAAAGGATACTCTCAGTAATCCGAATAGCGCGCCGTGCTAATGCGTCCGTCTCTAGTGTCATAACATAGTTAGGTAGGGGTTTGAATCCAGCAGGTGGCAAGTGTGTGTGAAGGGGGGTAAGTGTGTGTGTATGAAAGAAACATCCCTTTTGGCAACTGGGAAAACACACCACAGGATGATCATTCCACTTTCTAGACTCTGATGATGTCAGCACCCTATAAGTATATTGGAGCAAAGGATTCTCCCAGTAATCCGAATAGCGCGCCGTGCTAATGCGTCCATCTCTAGTGTCATAACATAGTTAGGTAGGGGTTTGAATCCAGCAGGTGGCAAGTGTGTGTGAAGGGGGGTAAGTGTGTGTGTAAGTGTGTATGAAAGAGACATCCCTTTTGGCAACTGGGAAAACACACCACAGGATGATCATTCCACTTTCTAGACTCTGATGATGTCAGCACCCTATAAGTATATTGGAGCAAAGGATTCTCCCAGTAATCCGAATAGCGCGCCGTGCTAATGCGTCCATCTCTAGTGTCATAACATAGTTAGGTAGGGGTTTAAATCCAGCAGGTGGCAAGTGTGTATGAAGGGGGGTAAGTGTGTATGAAAGAAACATCCCTTTTGGCAACTGGGAAAACACACCACAGGATGATCATTCCACTTTCTAAACTCTGATGATGTCAGCACCCTATAAGTATATCAGGGGAAAGGACTTTCCCCAGTCATGCGAATAGCGTGCTGTGCTAATGCGTCCGTCTCTAGTGTCTTAACATAGTTAGGTAGGGGTTTGAATCCGCAGATGACAAGTGTGTGTGAAGGGGGTAAGTGTGTGGGTATGAAAGAAACATCCCTTTTGGCAACTGGGAAAACACACCACAGGATGATCATTCCACTTTCTAAACTCCGATGATGTCAGCACCCTATAAGTATATCAGGGAAAGGACTTTCCCCAGTAATGCGAATAGCGCTGTGCTAATGCGTCCGTCTCTAGTGTCTTAACATAGTTAGGTAGGGGTTTGAATCCGGCAGATGACAAGTGTGTGTGAAGGGGGTAAGTGTGTATGATTGATATATCCCTTTTGGCAACTGGGAAAACACACTACAGGATGCACATACCCATTTCTAAACGATATCACAATTATGTATGGCTTTTGATTACAGACATGCCATGTGTGTTGTGCACACACAGAATGCCCATGTATGTGGGTTGTCCCTCACAATAATGCATGACATTGATTACACCGGTTATGGCAATGAACACATGATGTATGTGTGTGCCAAATACACATATGTACCTGTGACTTTCAATAGTTACCATGTGTGATGCCTGCCACATGTGAATACATGGTATTTGCACAGGGTAACATTATGACCGTGGTCTTCTGTGCAGATGCTGCATGTGGGATGTGTATATACAGTGTGAGATGTAGATGCTATCAGCCTAGTAGTGAGGGATGCACACCTGGTCTGGGGCATAAGGTCTACATGTTGTTAATGTACAGGAGCTGCATGTTTTCACCTGTTGTGGGAGTGGTAAGACAGTATTCCATAGCAATGCAGTGACTGCATGCTAAGAACCATTCAGCTAGGGTGTTGTAGATACACTTATTCATTAGCATTCAGTAATTTGTCGGAATCCCTGGTGAGGGTCTGATGCCAACCAAGGTCAGGGGTCTACCAGCCTGTGTCACTTGCTCAGTGATCCCTTCCATGTTCCCTATCACGTATCCCAGTGAGCGACATCCCACATCAGCTGCGGTGGCATGGACAATGACTGAGTCATATGTGTCCATGCATCTGACTGACTTGTATGTTGTTGTTACAGTTTGGCCATGTGTTTCCATCTCATACATGTGATGTACATCAATGGGTAGGGGATAGGGTTGACTGTGTACATGTGGCAGCTGTGACATTACTACATGACACACATATTCCACAACTGTACCATAGAGGTGACTGACAACTGACCTTTGCACATGCTACCAGAGTATTGAGATTACATTGGTGATTGACAGCACATAGGGCCAATGGTGAAAAGAGACATAGGTCCATAGGTTCGTACAGGGATATCTGCCCAGGGCATGTATCCACCTAGCCAGAATGTGCGTGCCTTTCAACATGCATTGTGAATCTGTCTTGCTATGCCCTTTTCCAAGGTTAGTATACTGTGCCTCTTTCTCACAGTGACACATAAGTGATACCCAGGGTAACCCTACAATGTCACATCCAGTCATTAATATCGCTCTTGAGGATAGTCACTGAGTCAGTCCGCCTAACCTCTATTGGGATAATAATCAGGAATGAAGGGTGCCTCTGAGTTGTGAATGTGCCCCTCCACCATGTCCTATGTATATCACTCCTGAAGTTCATGTATTTCCAGCGTGTATCCTGGTGGGATCTGGATATTCTGAGATGCAGCATGGCCATTACGTGAGGGTATGACCTGGCCTTCTATGTAAGGCACAGATTGCCTATGAAGAGGCAGTATGTCACTGAGTAGAGCTGCTGCTACTTTAACCAGTCAGTATGTGGCATCTGTTTGAGCACTTTGATCACCTTGTCGAGGTACATATGTGGTAGCCCCAGTTGCTGCAGGTGTCTGGTAAGGTGCATGCCGACAGGTTCATCATAGTCAATTATGGGCATGATGAGGGATGAGTAAAGGGGCACAATGTCCTCCCCTGGCCTACATGTGGATCCCATGATGATGTGGCCCATATCACATGCTTACCTAACCACTTTGTCCATGTTGTTGTCAAATGGTAGGATGCTATCAACCTGCGTACCCCAAGGTCCGTAATTCCTAGGTCTGCACTTACTGGATTAACACATATGTGGTACATTGTGGTCATTTACTGTTTGACAAAGGGATGACTATACTCTTTCTGTCATTCATGTTGAGGCCATGGCTGTGGCACAAGTCGTGTGTTTGCAAGAGTCCCTTTTGGAGGATGCGTGTGTTAGCTGTTGAGTTGATTATGGTGTTCGGTCTGCAGTCACCTGTGACGTGCTGAGCCACAGTACTTCCATGTTGGCCTGTACCTATGACAAATATATAATGAACATGACAGCCCCTAGGGCTTTGCCTTGTGGGACACCACTTGTACCAGGTTGGAGGCTGACATGGCTCCAGCAATTCTACCATGTGTGTTCTGCCCTTGAGCCACTGTGCAATACCCATAGTGACATAGGGGTTAATATGTACACTGGTGGGCTTCCTAGAATGCACAAGTGGGGTATTGTATCCAAGGCTTATGCAAGGTCCAGGTAGGCTGTGTGGACCTCCTACCCCTTGACAGTGGCCTTGGTGACTGTTTCAAACAAAGCAAACAGGTTTGATAGGCAGGATTTGCCATTGACAAAGCCAAACTGTGTATGGTGACATGTCTGTAGGTCCACAATATCTAGATATGTGAGGTTCTTGATGATTCTTGCCATAGCTTTGCAGACAAAGCTAGTCAGACATATGGGTAGTAGTGTCCAGGATCCGTGACGGCACCACCTGCATGTTGAGGGACCACTGTTGCTGTATGCCACTCTCTGGTCACATATCATGTATTAAGGCTGGGATTGAACAGTGGTGTTATGTCTGGGTGTAGCTCTTCTTGTGGTTCATGTAGGACACAGCCTGGGACACTGTCTGGTCCCATTGATGCAGTGTTTACTGCTTTGGGAAGGGCATCTCTTACCTGAGCATCTGTGATGTCAGGGGGGGAAGCACTGTGATGCGAGACATATGTTCCCTTTTGGTGTGGTGGGAGAGAAGGCAGCATTGAACCTGTCCACTAGGATGATGGCAATGTCTGTGTGTTTTATATTTTGTGTGACATATTGTATTACCTCTGAGCATATCAGGGTAGTACCACCCAGGTTACTAACATAACTACAGGCAGCCTTGTGATTATCCTCAGTGGCTTGTGGAATCCTCTCTCAAAGATGGCCTTAGACAATCATATGGGTGCCTGTAGTTGTCTTCCAATACTCATCAGTGGTGCCTTCACATTTTGGGAGGTTGTTGTATCATGTAGTGGCGCCATCCTTCTATTGTATAGTGTGTTTATGGCTGGTGTCCGTCGCCCAGGACATCTGTCTTTGGAGAATTGGGTCATGCTTTCATATGTGGCTTCATGATCCATGCATTCCTGAATGTGTCCACAGAATGCCTCTATACAGGTATCTGCAGTCTGGTCCATAGTTTCAACAGGCCTTGGGCCTTTGAAGGCTTCCACATCATTTATGAGGGGTGTGCACTTGCTTGACATGAGCTGTTGACAGACGTGCCGCACTCCAGACAGAGCAAGGGGAGGGTCACAGTCAGCTACCTGTTGGGACGTACCTCCCTGGACCACATGGAAAGAGACACAGAGGAGCTCTTACAGCACCCTCTCAAACTCAGGTCTCCCACACAGCCTTCATGCTGACACAGGAGAGTTTAGATTACTCTGCAAACACCATCATACTGGGTGATGCCAGCTACCCAAACATAGACTGTGTACATTACACAGGCCACAATACCCAAGCTCTAAGATTTCCATTGGTCAGACATTCTTTGGCTATGGAACAGGTAACCAACCTTCCCACAAGAGGGGCAGATATACTTGAGCTGATCTTTACAAACATGAGTAAAAACTAATCACCACTGGGAGTATATCCCTCATTGTTGCAATCAAACCATATACTAATCACACTGGTGTTCTGGATCCCCCACATATGCAAACCTCCAACACATCGATGTGTGTGTGTGGGAAATGTCCCTATTAGCAACCGTGACAGTATCGTACAGGATGCAGATCCCCCTTTTGAAATAGTGATGATGTCAGGACTGTATAACTATATCACCTGTAGTAAAGTCCTCCAGTAATTTGCATAGCGCTCTGCTAATGTGTCTTTCTTCAGTGTCATAACGTAGTTAGGTGGGGGTTTGAATCCTGCAAAGGGAATGTATGAGTGTGGTTTATGTGTGTGCACTATGCTGGGAGGGTTAACTGCCTTTTGCCAACTGGGAGAACACACTACAGGGTGCACATCCCTCCTCCTACACACAGATGATGTCAGCACCCTCTAAGTACAGCATTAGTAAACGTTTCTCCAACTACTGCAAATAGCACACTCTGCTAATGTGTCTGTTTCTACTGTCATTGCACAGTTAGGTGTGGGTTTGAACCTTGCAAATGGAAAGTATGTGTTTTACTGTTGGTGGGGTTAGTGTGTGTGCACAATGATGGGGTGGGATGTGGCTTTTGCCACATGGGGCTATGCACTGCAGGGTGGTCATTACCCTTAACAAGCAGTGATGTTGATAGCACCCTATACAAACAAAACTACAAAACAGAAGGTGTTGGTACTGATAACACATGTAAGGTAACACTTGTTCAAGTAATGTCCACAAAACGGAGTAGGATAATAAAACATTTCTTTTATTCTATACAGACAACATGACTACAGACAACTAAGTGCCAGTACTCAGTATAGTGTTACATGCTACTTGAACATGCACATGTACCCGAATATACCTAGATAGTGTTCTGAAGCCTGAATGTGGCGAGTGTGTGGATGTGGGATGTGTCTGTATGTGCATTTCCGTATGGGAAGCATGTTTGCTGTGGCAATCAGGGTACTACAGTACCTGATGCACATTACATCTTCCAACTGATGAGGTTGCCTGCACCCTGTGAGTACAGGTAGAGAAGGGGATGCCAGTAGTAAACAACATAGTGCACTTCTGAAATGTGTACCTGTCATGTATCAACAGCTACTCATGTAGGGTGATAAATAATGGGAATGGCAGGTGAGCGTGTGCATGTGTGTGGGTAGCAGGGTGTGTATAAATGCATGTGTGACAGAACAGATGCATGTAGCTGAATCTACATAACAGCACAAGATGCACATTGCCATAGTCAATGTTAGCATGTGATGGTGTGCAGCAGGTACACTTTGTTAAGTAGTATGGGTGCAGATAACAATTGAGGACATTCATACAGTTACTGCAGCAGGACTGATGGGATATACACACATTTATACTGCAACACACAACAGTTACCAACATGTTACTACTTATACACATCTATGTAGTCACCCTGTGCATCAGCAACGTGTTTACCTTTACCTGCACCGATGTTGTAGTATGCAGGAGGTGGCACAGTGTCATCATATGCACAGGGTGTGGGTTAGATATGCCCAAGCCGCCACTGGTAACACCAATTGACATGTGTGTGTATGTGTGTTTGTGAGGGGCAGCAGTACAGGGTGGACCGTTGTTGGTGCAGTGTGTGTGTGTATGTGTTTGCCCTAGGTGTTAGGTTTCTGCATGTGTGTAAGCACACAGTCCCACATAATGGCTGCCATGTACAGGGTTTTGTGGACAGCCACAGACTGCACCTGTCAGGTCATCCAAATCAGTGTCTGTGGGCACGGACACGGTACCTGTGCCTGGCAGGGTTGCTCCGGGCCGTATCCGGTACTACCCCAGACTGGGTACTGTCATCGGAAGCAGGGGTGTGTTGACTGGACACAGTTCCCTGTTGGGACTGTCCAGAGCCACGTGCACGTGGTCTCCTGGGGCGTCTGGATGACAGCACAGACCCAGCATTGCTGGGGCTGGTGCTGGCACTGAGCCAGCGAGTGGGCCCGTTGTCGCGGCCACTGCCAGCTGGTGCTCTTGCACCATTGTTATATTGTATAACCATTGCATATTGTATAACAATAGTAGGAGGCTACTGCAGCACAGGGCAGATTCACATGACGGAAGGCATCTGTTGTCTGCAGTGTTAAGATGCTTCACATTCACCAAATGCACAGATATTGCCAACAATTTTGCAGACAGTTTAGGTGCAGGTACCCCCATTGTCCTACACACGTGTTATTAGTTATCCCAGATGACTGTAACCTCCCTATCCTCTCACATGTCCAGGTGAGAGCCACCTCATCATTGCAGAACACATATCATCACTGTTACGGAATGGTATCCCTGGATGTGTGCTACATTCACCCCTGGAGGACATAGCACCACAGGACAGACTGATATTAATCCATGGCCATACTACAGGATATGTACCTGAACAGTGCCATACATACACAGTGGTCCCACACCAATGAGGAGGAACCTCTACTGACCCTGGGAACTACTGCATCATATGCACAACTGGCCTTGTGTTCTAAGCTATGGAAGTGTTAGTTATGGCCCACATGTACAACAATTTTACATATGTTTATATTTCATGACTATCTACACACAACCTATCTCATGGACATACCTATTGATAGTGAACTATGATACATTTGGAGGTGTCACAGTATACACAGGATTAACCTGCTACTTTGCATTACCTGTGTTTGTGGCAGCTTTTGGTGAGTCAGTCGTGCTGCTTGTATTTTGCTGCTGTTGCTGCTGCTGCTGCTGCTGTTTTGCTGCTTGCTGTCAGTATATTTTGTTTTCTCTCTCTGTCTGTCTCTCTCTCTCTCTTTCTCATTTGGTTAGTGCAATGACTGTATTGCATGAGTGGAGTGTGGGTACTGAATACTTTTGTAGGTATCTGCATGGATCCATGTGATGGCCTCTGCACCAATTGTAAGGCAGCATTTGCTAATTGCAAGCAGCTGGGTGTGTACTAATTGCATGTCTCACTGTGATTTCAGGACACTGCTATAAAAGGGTATGTGAGATAGGCGTTGCCCTTTCAGATTGTAGGGCGTGGACCATGCTGGTATGCTGTTGACAGTGTTCTGTGAGTGTGAAGGTTAGTACATCTCCCATGCTTCATGCTGTGTTGTAGATTCAGGTTGCTGCATTTATCTTGCCTGTTCCCTGTAGTGAGTGTGTATGCATACTGACACCTACAACTATATGTCATATGTATTGCTATATGAATATATATATATATATATCTGTGTACATATACATACTTTCATATATGTACATTAGCTGACATTATTGGGTACAAGCTAACAATTAGCAGGGCTGTTTCCATTAACACTACTCTAGTATGGGAATCCAGTAATTGGGACTATAAAAGTCTGCCTGACATGCTTTGGGTAGTAGACATACTATATTGCCTTTATCTTCATTCCTACTATTACATGTTCCACTTATTTAGCACTATATTCCTGTATGAGAGTCATGGCTTAGTGGTAGGTCATACAGACTAGTGTTACAATGGTCTTGTGGTAGGGCCTACTAGTATGCTCATATTCTGCTTTTGGGTTGAGTATAGGGCCTATCAATCACAGTGCTAGAGGCACCTTTAAGCAGTTAAAGGGCTTAGTAGGTCTCACAGGAGCCAGGCTGTGTTGCAGATTCTGGTTGCTGCATATATCTTCACTGTTTCCTGTAGTGAGTGTGTATGGCTACTGAGACCTACGATTATATTTCATATGTATTAATATATATTTATATATATGTATGTGTTGATATACATACCTTCACATATGTACATTACCTTACATTATTATGTACAAGCTAACAGGTAGCAGGGCTGTTTCTGCTCACACTGAACTAGTATGGGAATCCAGTAATTTGGCCATTAAAACTCTACCAAACATGCTTTGGATAGTACATCTCCTATATTGCCTTTATACTGATTCCTACTATTACATGTTATATTTATTTTAGCAGTGTGCTCTTCCACAGCAGGCATGGCTTAGTGGTAGGTCAAACAGACTAATGTTACCTAGGTCCTGGTTTCAAGACTGACAGTGGGAATTTTTTACTTTGCAAACTTTCAAACTGAGTACAGGACCTGTCAATCGAAGTGTTGAGGCCACCTGTAAGCAGTTAGAAGGGTAAGTAGGTCACACAGGGGTCAGGCTGTGTTGCAGATTCAGGTTGCAGCAATTATGTTAACTGTTTCCTGTAGTGAGTGTGTATGGCTACTGAGACCTACGATTATGTTTCATATGTATTAATATATATTTATATATATGTATGTGTAGATATACATACCTTCACATATGTACATTACCTTACATTATTATGTACAAGCTAACAGGTAGCAGTGCTGTTTCTGCTCACACTGAACTAGTATGGGAATCCAGTTATTTGGCCATTAAAACTCTACCACACATGCTTTGGATAGTACATCTCCTATATTACCTTTATACTGATTCCTACTATTACATGTTATATTTATTTTAGCAGTTTGTTCTTGTAAAGCAGGCATGGCTTAGTGGTAGGTCATACAGACTAATGTTACCAAGGTCCTGGGTTCGAGACTGACAGTGGGAATTTATTTTTCTTAGCAAACTTTGGAACTGAGTACAGGACCTGTCAATCAAAGTGCCATAAAGGCACATTTAAGCACTTTAAACCAGGTCTGCGCTTTCGTTATGCTGAGCTCACGACAAGCACTGGCGGTGAGCTCCGCTAACACAAGCACACCAGCTATTTTCTTTGAAAGAAAAGAAAAAGGGGTGACAGGAAAGTGGTGAAAAGGGGTCACAAAGAGGGTAAGACAGTAGGGAAAGAAGCGTGGGATTTGCAGGAAGGGTGTAGGTAAGGCCCATAGATGCCCATGTCTTTTGCAGCAACAGCTGTATATTTCTATGTATTTTGGTGAGACATTTGAAACCTTCCACCTCTGAGAGAGGTGTCAGGACAACATTAATATTTGTTGTACAGCCAATTGTAATTAACAGTTTAGATGTCCAGCGGACATGTCTGCGACATGGACAGCTATGTATGGGGCGTAATTTTTGTGGGACAGAGTGCCCTTTTTTTTTTTTTTTACAGGTGAGAGTGGTATGACAGGTGAAGGAAGTCGGTAAAGCTGGGGAGGTAGGTTGGGTAGGTTAACAGACAAGACAGACAAGGCGCATACAGGGACGGTGTATGACACACGTGGGGGTTACACAATTGACGGGACGGAGGTTGGGATATCTGAGATGCACGAGCCCACAGATGGCAACAGTGGAACTGATATCCCCACCCATAGGCAGTTGCCACTGTTCCTTCACAGCCCAGGACGGGCTGTGCTGGGGGCTGTGTGGGCGGGCAACGGCGGGGCCGTTAGCTGTGCCACACGAGCCTCGAGCTGGCGTAGGGGTCCAAGAACAGTGTCTTGGATCTCCCTCGCACCACAGACCGGACACCGGAGGGTGAGTGGGCCGAACCCCTCCGGCCACACTTGCAGAGGGGGGGCCCCATCCCCTGCAGCGCTTCCACCCGAAGGTGGCACAGGGCCACCGGAGGGGTCCGCCTGGGCACTAGTGCCAGGTGCAGTCACCAGCTGAGGTGGGAGAGGTGGGTCCGCTGGGACCTGCCTTCCCAAGCGTTCTAGGTTTGTGAGTAGTTATGTTAGTTTGGGTTAGTGGCATTTTATTCCATTCAGATTAGTTGTAACAGCATGCATTGGTATTCCCATCAAACAAACACCCAGATATGGACACCATTGAACAAGGGGCCTATCAATATCACATGCATTATTTGAACAGCAAAACACAGTCAAACGACATGCAGGGTTGATTAATGGCAACAGGCCATCGTATTTGCAGGTATGAACAGGGCACATGCATGAACAGACATGCATATATGTTTGGAACGGACAAATGTCCATGATTAATGAAATGTTCACATACCATTATTTAGTGGATGTTGTTATATGGAATTACAGGGTTGGGTGGGGATAGAAAGTGATGACACATTCATATGTTAAACATTAATTCACATTTATCATAGATACACAATTAAGTTGAGGCTGATGTTTCAAAATAATCTTTATTTGACTGTCATGCTACACCTGTTACACATACATCACTATCCTACTTATTTTGAATTTGATCAGATACATCATCCTGCTACACTTTGATGACAGGACAGGGGACAACTATGGCTGTTTAGTCTGTCAGATAATCATTCATTCTATCTGCAAATTGTTTACTGTTATCACCATATACAGATTTTGAGCTAGACATTCAGATTCAGACACACTGAAATCAGTTTGGGATGTTAATTTGTACTTCCCACATGCATTTAGTTCTGTAAAACACACTGAGGCTTATATATTCAGGGGTTATTACTAGTTTATTTATTCATACATGAGCATTTCTGTCACTCTCATACATTCTGCAACTTCACAGTTCAGGTTGGTACTTCTAGGCTTTGTTCACATATTAGACCTGTGGTGATTCAAACACTTTCCAACAGCCTCACTTCTGTCATGATTCAGCATTTCAACAGGGGATATATCTGACATGTGACTACCTCAGATTCTGAAGCTGTACTCTTGAGACTATACTGCAGGTTACAGTATATTTAATTAATGATGGGACATCTGTATTACAGCACTGTTTAATCCTATCAATTATATTTCCAGTTACACTTGCATACTGATGAACTTGTTGCAGCCATACCTGCAGACATTCAATTCCTGCTTGCACATTATATTACTTTTAATCAATACACTGCACTGTTCTGATACATGGTACATAATAATATTTATTTACAAGTTCTGGGTGGGGTTACTAACCTGCATGGTGGCGCAGCCGCACCAGCCTTCTGGCGTGCATCTCGACATTCGCAGAGCGGACACCTGCAGCTGTAATACAAAGGGAATGATATTGGACTACACATCTCCATGGTATCAGCTGGTTGAAATCCTTACATACATGGGTAAAATGTGACTTACTCAGTAGTGGGGCGTTGGGCATTTGCCGGGCCTCCTGGATCCAACGGTTCAATTGGTCCTGCTTGCGTCTCTTCAGGTCCGCATGGTGGTGACGGACCTGCTCACCAGTGCATGGAATGCCAGTAGCACTGGTCAGCTCACGAGCCAACTGGTCCCACGCCTCAGCCCTATATACTCCCCATGAGACCTGGCCCTGCATGAGTTGGGCCTCGTGATTATGGACAAGGAGCCAGACCATGTATCTGGACTCCTCAACGCCCAACGCTGTGCTTTCGAAAGCAACGTCCCTCACCTACTCCACTCATGCTGACTGCAAGTCTGTTCTACAATCAGTTATGCTGTGTATTCCCGCCTATGGGGCTTATATATACCGCTTTTCCCGCACATTTCTCTGATTGGCCATTTTGGAATTGTATCTACTTCACTGAAAATGCTTTCTCATGCTCCATTCTGGGTTTTATCCCATATATATGCTATTTCTGCTTTTCTAGGTATTGCTGTCATGGCTTGGTGGTTTAGTTCCTTGACTCTAGTGCATGGTATCCTGTGTTCGAATCTGGCAACTGCCTTTTGCTTTTCCTGACAGAAATGAGTTGAAGACCTGTCAATCAAACATGCCAAAAGCACTTTTAAGCACTTTAAACCTGTTCTGCGCTCGTTTGCGGAGGTTCTGCGCGCACTGGCAGTTAGCCTGTGGGGCGGCGCAAAGCGGTGTCGCTGGGATAAATCTTAATTGGCTAGTGACACACATGTTCAGCTAATTGCACACAGTTTCAGCCTGTTTATCCGCTGCTTGGCAACGGGCGCGCAGTTTGCAGCTTTTAAACACTACTCGACTACGGGCACTCTGTCTCACGGCAGCTTAGCTATCAGTACATTTCTGACTATTTTTATTCTTATGTTACTTCAAAATATATGCTCTGTTTCATTCCATTTTACAAAGGGAATACATTTACATTTGTACAATACTGTCTGGGGCTTTTTAGTGCTTATTTACAAAAATAAAAAAGGTTGTTGTAGGGGCTCGAACCCTGCTTGCCTACATATAGGGTACTCTACCACTAAGCTATTATTTCTTGGCTGACTTTGCATATTTAGTTCTTATATCCTTTTCCCTGACTGCTAACTGTGATTGCGCTAGTAGCACACCAGCACACAGTAGCAAACATTCTGAGGTTTAACAAAAAAAAAAAAGGTTTTCATTTACTTTTATGACATCTCTTCACTTTATACACTGATGGCCAGTCGGGGCATGTGTTGTATAGTGTGTTTATTCACATTTTCATGGCCTTTCTCGTGGCTGTTTACTTTCAGCCATTCTAGTTTTCGGGCGTGTCCACTTGCAGAGCTTAGCCTACAGACCGCCTACTCTCTTACACGGACCGTGTAAGAGTTACTGGTGTGATTCAGCATGCCTCATGCACCTCATGCATATGCATGACATGCTGACATCACACAGTTTAACTGCAGCCTCCGTGTAAGAGTTATAACTCTTACACGGAGGCTTTCCTAATCTGGCCCAATGTCTGAAGAAGTAGAGAGTATCTCTGCAAAGCGCTCATGTTTTGTTCTTTGAAATAAAGAAGTTTTAACTCAGCATTGACGTTTGGATTATTAGCTGGAAAAAGCCTTCATCTTGATTGAATTGCTGCTTCCTTTTGGTGGTTATTTTATATATATATATATATATATATATATATATTTTTTTTTACAAATAAACAGATATTCACTACAGCACTAGCATTTCTCACTTGGAAAACTACTCCAGCAGTCCAGCTACATAAAATGTCAACATTAGCAGACCTACAATACTATAATCCACAAAAATAAGCCAATAAAGTAAATAATTCACATTACTGAATTAATAAAACAATTCTAAATAAGCTACAAGAGGATCTCATCGAAACAAATGACTGGTGCCAGAAACATAGCCTCAAGCTAAATGCCAAAAATACATCATCATCCTCTTTGGGGAGAGTGATGTCCCCACAAATTATCACATTAATAACAATGTTGTAAGCACGCAATCAGTCATGAAGTGCTTGGGCACTCAGGTTGATAGAAACCTGACTTTGACCACCTTGTTGTCTCTGTTGTACAGAAAGCTTTTACATGGCCCACCTCATTAGTAAGAGTATCATTCAGGGACAAAGTGGTCATAACATCCCTGTATTCTTCCTTTATAAGAGCCATTACTGAGTGCAAAGCCCCTTTTGGCATGTGCTTCAGAAAAACACCCTGCCAAAAGAAAGACTACAACCATTTCTGACAAAAAAGGTCAAAGGACTAAGTTCACTTAGTTATCCAAACAGACTAAAAAGCTTCTTGCTTTCCTCTGTCTCTTACTGGCCTCCTATAAATTTCATCACTGACTTGCTTTCCAGGCTAAGAAAGATCCTGCCTGAAAAGACTTACTCTACCTCAGAAATACTGGTTATACGTGAAACGCTCACTGCAAAGACCACAGCCTTCACTGCAACATAAACAAACCGCTCTGTATGGACAGGTTCTTGATACAAAAACTTCAGCTTCTGTAAAAAGCTCCTCTCATTATCAAAAATGTAGTTCAGCAACACGACAACTGAATGGATAGCCATAAATATACCCCTTGAGTAAGTAGCATAGCCTTCATCATACCAGATGAAAAATCCACATACTAAACTTTCCTAGCTGGATGGCTAAAATCTAATATTGGTTACTCAAGTCTACTTGTCCAAGAAGAGGGGCCTGTTTAACTAAGAATTCCATTTACAAAACATATATTCAGTATACATATTAAGTCTCTCTCTCTTTCACACGCTCACAAAAGGAGCCCCTACTTCTAAAATCAACCTTAGTAATCACATGGCACACATTCACAGAAAGAAATTGTCTGAAAGTAAAAATATCTGAAAAAAATCATACTAGAGATGAACTCATCCATCCAATTTCCCACCACCAAAAGGACCATCAATAAATTAGCAAACAACTGCTCAGCAAAAAGTAAATCAATAAGAAATCCATAAAGTCTCTAAGATCATATTACATACTGGAGTAAACATATAACTTCCTCAATCTAAAGCCCTTTGACAGTCAGACATTTTAATTTGTGCAGAAGTTATTCACAGACTGACAGTTTACTGAGCTGTCACATTAGCACTCTATGCTTATGTCTGAACCAATGAAGCATACTTGTCAATTCCAAAAGAATTAAAGTAGCTTAATAAGAAGGTTATTTGCAAGGTTACATGGCAGTTTATATTGGAAATAATCAAATATATCAAAAAGGCTCTGTTTCTCCTATTTATGCTGAAAAGTCTTCCAAGGTAAATACAACCTTTTGATTTAGCATGGAACCCTACCTCTCAACCTTAGAGTAAGAAATCTGGAGAAAGAAAAAAATAAAAGTGGGACACAGGCCCAAAAACAGTTATGCATCACAGACACCATTGAAACAACTGTAGCTGCAAACATTATACATCACTTATAATCTTTCTATCCCATCATTGTCAGTTAAGCATTATATGGCTCATTCAATCCTGCCTTCTTTTCCAACAAAGAAAACCATGCTTTGAAATGACAAATGCATTAAAAATAATAAATAAAACACATTGCATCCACATCCTGCAACTTCCTACCTGCAAACAACAGAGCTTTCACTGAATCTAGGGCTGCTTATTTCCCAGGAATGATAGCTCTCCCTAATTAAGTCTAATGGGATACAATCTACCAGGATCTGGACTACCTGAAATAAATTAAATTATGGCCTGCAAATTGCAAGTACATTTTGTTTAATTAAACTATATTTCTAAGCCCACTTACTGTATTTTTTCACTAACATCCCAATATCCATTTCCAGGTCACTTTACAAGACATTGGCAGTGGTAGACTTGGCATCCTCCAGATCCCTATGGGACCACACTCACACTGCTAGCATTGTCCATTAAATATAAGTATCCATCCACTGCAAATGGCAAGAAGCTATGTCTTAAAAAAAATCTACTTTTGGCATGCCTAGTACCCAAGTATCAGGTTTTAAAACAAAGAAACATATTCCACAGTCTGTAACACACATACACACTAAAACCCTCAACATTTAAAAAATGACATTGTGCCCCCCTGATTTGCCAGTATTGATGATCCACCAAAGCTGTACTTATTGTTGTCCAATCTGCCACTGCTTAGAACCCATCCATGACAAAACAGTACTGGTTACTTTTTTGTTTGTCAGAAAAAACAATTCAACTTTATATGCTACATTCCCACAAAGTCAACCCACTACTGACCCATTAACCCTAGGCTGCTGTCTCATTCTTACTCCCTGGAACTGCATTACCTTGGATGACCAATTTTATTTCCTAAGCAAAAGACACAAATTGAAAAATGAAGCGAAAATCCATACAGTTGAGTGGTATGATTTCATATTCAATACAACACTCTGTCAGGAAAGCCACAATTTAATGAAAGTGTACTTTTAATGTACGATATATTTGTGAGCTAACTTATTTGTGTTCAGTAGGTAGACTGATCGTCATTAGCCTCTTTGTGCATGTGTCTCTCTGTCATGCATATATACACACACTCTTCTTTCACATGCACATACATTCTGCTTTCATGCATGTACTCATTCATTCACTCCCTCTGTACTTACCTATTAACACAGGTAACTGCTGTCCCTTTCAAAGGCAATGATGGCAAATCCATACACGAGTCCCTCTTCAGTGAGAACACACACGCACTGATTCTTTGGCATGAAATAATGGCGGGAACACACAGATCATTCTTTGGCACAAAAAAATCAAAACTAAAATGGTGCTTTGGTGCATGCACACACCAGCAGAGTTATAGGTCACGGGCGTGAAAAACACAAAACAAAAAAAGTGTTTTGGGGCATGCGTATATCGATGTTGCAGTTAGAGGTTGGGGGTTGCATGGAAGAGCTCTGAGGGCCGCATGCGGCCCACGGGCCGCAGGTTGGACACATCTACTCTAGACATATCGGCTCTGAATTTTGACATCAAAGACAGCCATAAAATGCTTGACTTCGCTTTCTTACAGCAGAGTGCACTGTTGTTACAGTTTTGCAGTTCAATATCCAATGCACCCTTTTCACATTTAAGAGAACAAGCCTGTGGCTTACATTAATATTTACAAATGACAGAATTATCTACAAAATTCTATCTGGCTAAGTTGGCAGCCATCACCTATCTTCACACCTTATAGCGCTCTACAATTCCACATCATGTAGGTTGTGAAAAAATTAAACAGGACCTGAAAACTCTACTCCTTCTTGGCTTAGGACTATTTGCAGCAACAGCAGCATTGGCTTCAGCCTGTAGCACATACAAATGAATGAAAGCAGCAGCAATCCATAACATTCTGTCTATGTAGACTCCTTTCCATGGCTGTATTCCAAAAGATTTGGAATTTGCAGGAAAAACCAGCATGGAGTCTACACGGATGCTTTATAGCATGTTGAATAGCTCCACCATGGCAGAAAATGACCATGTAGGGTTTATAAGCAGGTCTATCAGAAAATTTCACCGTCAATTTTTTTTTCAATTTCTGATCTTACTGTCTACAGAAATTCTGCATTACTTTTTTGAGTAAAAGTGCCAAAACATTTTACTTATTTAAGTAAATCTTGTAGTATATAGCAAGAAAAGCCAGGGTTAGTCACTTTGCAAGTTGTTCATTTTATACCTGGTTTCATTATTCAAGTTATGTATTAGAGCTTGATCACATTAATCAATTTGAAACAGTCAAGAGAATTTTAGTGTGACAATAAAAATTAAACAATAGTTGTGAGAACAAATGAAAATGTTCACGTTCGCATGAATGAGTTAATGACTGAAAAGTTTTCTTCAATATGGCTGAGTTCCCCTGAAGTTAATGGTTCAGTGTAAAATTGAATTTAAATGTATGAGAAGTTTTAAATTGACTTCATTGTTTAAATTGTCAAGCAAGTTCAAGGGAGCTGAATTTCAGTGATTCCCTGTAAGTTTAAATGACCAAACTGCATCTTTTCCAGTGACCATGATGGTACCAGATTCAGAAATGGCTGCCATAAATGGTAATCCCTAACACAGCCTGCTACTTCTGATGGTGGCGCTTTCTCATTCAGAGACAGGCCTACCATGGTGATCCTATATGGTCTGTAGGATCACTGTGGTGAGCTGTCCCCTTGTCCTTGCTACATTTATTTATTAGCTTTTCTTTTTCGGGCAAGTCCAACTGAGCTAAAGGCCTGTTTTTAGTGGAGGCCTGGAGAGAACAGCACCAGACAAAAGACATTGCACATTATACAAAATGAAAAAAAAGAAGACGGTACACAATATGCACCAGTGTTATAAGAAAATATATCAAATAAAAAAGCAATAAATATCGTACAATACAAGTGAAACATCATATGCTAACAAGGATGTAACAATGAAATCAGAATATGATATTAAAAATGGATAGTAAAAAGGAAAATATAATTTAGGACATAGCTGAAGTTAAGTTATTTGTTAAAAAAGTGAGAAAGAGTTTTTACAATGATAAAATGTTCTGTAAAGCCTAATGTCATGTGCTTTGCCACTGCTGATAATTAGATAATAAAGATAGGGGAGGAAGACAGAGTTTAAAGTCACGAGGGAGAAGTAAGGTTAAGTATAGCTGTAACAGGCTTTTAGAGAGGGTAGGCTGTACATGCATTTAGTTCTGTAAAACACACTGAGGCTTATATATTCAGGGGTTATTACTAGTTTATTTATTCATACATGAGCATTTCTGTCACTCTCATACATTCTGCAACTTCACAGTTCAGGTTGGTACTTCTAGGCTTTGTTCACATATTAGACCTGTGGTGATTCAAACACTTTCCAACAGCCTCACTTCTGTCATGATTCAGCATTTCAACAGGGGATATATCTGACATGTGACTACCTCAGATTCTGAAGCTGTACTCTTGAGACTATACTGCAGGTTACAGTATATTTAATTAATGATGGGACATCTGTATTACAGCACTGTTTAATCCTATCAATTATATTTCCAGTTACACTTGCATACTGATGAACTTGTTGCAGCCATACCTGCAGACATTCAATTCCTGCTTGCACATTATATTACTTTTAATCAATACACTGCACTGTTCTGATACATGGTACATAATAATATTTATTTACAAGTTCTGGGTGGGGTTACTAACCTGCATGGTGGCGCAGCCGCACCAGCCTTCTGGCGTGCATCTCGACATTCGCAGAGCGGACACCTGCAGCTGTAATACAAAGGGAATGATATTGGACTACACATCTCCATGGTATCAGCTGGTTGAAATCCTTACATACATGGGTAAAATGTGACTTACTCAGTAGTGGGCGTTGGGCATTTGCCGGGCCTCCTGGATCCAACGGTTCAATTGGTCCTGCTTGCGTCTCTTCAGGTCCGCATGGTGGTGGCGGACCTGCTCACCAGTGCATGGAATGCCAGTAGCACTGGTCAGCTCACGAGCCAACTGGTCCCACGCCTCAGCCCTATATACTCCCCATGAGACCTGGCCCTGCATGAGTTGGGCCTCGTGATTATGGACAAGGAGCCAGACCATGTATCTGGACTCCTCAACGCTAACGCTGTGCTTTCGAAAGCAACGTCCCTCACCTACTCCACTCATGCTGACTGCAAGTCTGTTCTACAATCAGTTATGCTGTGTATTCCGCCTATGGGGCTTATATATACCGCTTTTCCGCACATTTCTCTGATTGGCCATTTTGGAATTGTATCTACTTCACTGAAAATGCTTTCTCATGCTCCATTCTGGGTTTTATCCCATATATATGCTATTTCTGCTTTTCTAGGTATTGCTGTCATGGCTTGGTGGTTTAGTTCCTTGACTCTAGTGCATGGTATCCTGTGTTCGAATCTGGCAACTGCCTTTTGCTTTTCCTGACAGAAATGAGTTGAAGACCTGTCAATCAAACATGCCAAAAGCACTTTTAAGCACTTTAAACCTGTTCTGCGCTCGTTTGCTCGGAGGTTACATGCGCACTGGCAGTTAGCTTGTGGGAGCGGCGTGCAAACGGTGTGCGCTGGGATAAATCTTAATTGGCTAGTGACACACATGTTCAGCTAATTGCACACAGTTTCAGCCTGTTTATCCGCTGCTTGGCAACGGGCACGCAGTTTGCAGCTTTTTAAACACTACTCGGCTACGGGCACTCTGTCTCACGGCAGCTTAGCTATCAGTACATTTCTGACTATTTTTATTCTTATGTTACTTCAAAATATATGCTCTGTTTCATTCCATTTTACAAAAGGGAATACATTTACATTTGTACAATACTGTCTGGGGGCTTTTTAGTGCTTATTTACAAAAATAACTAAAAGGTTGTTGTAGGGGCTCGAACCCTGCTTGCCTACATATAGGGCGGGTACTCTACCACTAAGCTATTATTTCTTGGCTGACTTTGCATATTTAGTTCTTATATCCTTTTCCCCTGACTGCTAACTGTGATTGCGCTAGTAGCACACCCGCGCACACAGTAGCAAACATTTACGGGGTTTAACAAAAAAAAAAAAAGGTTTTCATTTACTTTTATGACATCTCTTCACTTTATACACTGATGGCCAGTCGGGGCATGTGTTGTATAGTGTGTTTATTCACATTTTCATGGCCTTTCTCGTGGCTGTTTACTTTCAGCCATTCTAGTTTTCCGGGGGCGTGTCCACTTGCAGAGCTTAGCCTACAGACACGCCCCCTACTCTCTTACACGGACCGTGTAAGAGTTACTGGTGTGATTCAGCATGCCTCATGCACCTCATGCATATGCATGACATGCTGACATCACACAGTTTAACTGCAGCCTCCGTGTAAGAGTTATAACTCTTACACGGAGGCTTCCTGAATCTGGCCCAATGTCTGAAGAAGTAGAGAGTATCTCTGCGAAAGCGCTCACGTTTTGTTCTTTGAAATAAAGAAGTTTTAACTCAGCATTGACGTTTGGATTATTAGCTGGAAAAAGCCTTCATCTTGATTGAATTGCTGCTTCCTTTTGGTGGTTATTTTATATATATATATATATATATATATATATATTTTTTTTTTTTTTTTTTTTTTTTACAAATAAACAGATATTCACTACAGCACTAGCATTTCTCACTTGGAAAACTACTCCAGCAGTCCAGCTACATAAAATGTCAACATTAGCAGACCTACAATACTATAATCCACAAAAATAAGCCAATAAAGTAAATAATTCACATTACTGAATTAATAAAACAATTCTAAATAAGCTACAAGAGGATCTCATCGAAACAAATGACTGGTGCCAGAAACATAGCCTCAAGCTAAATGCCAAAAATACATCATCATCCTCTTTGGGGAGAGTGATGTCCCCACAAATTATCACATTAATAACAATGTTGTAAGCACGCAATCAGTCATGAAGTGCTTGGGCACTCAGGTTGATAGAAACCTGACTTTTGACCACCTTGTTGTCTCTGTTGTACAGAAAGCTTTTTACATGGCCCACCTCATTAGTAAGAGTATCATTCAGGGACAAAGTGGTCATAACATCCCTGTATTCTTCCTTTATAAGAGCCATTACTGAGTGCAAAGCCCCTTTTGGCATGTGCTTCAGAAAAACACCCTGCCAAAAGAAAGACTACAACCATTTCTGACAAAAAAGGTCAAAGGACTAAGTTCACTTAGTTATCCAAACAGACTAAAAAGCTTCTTGCTTTCCTCTGTCTCTTACTGGCCTCCTATAAATTTCATCACTGACTTGCTTTCCAGGCTAAGAAAGATCCTGCCTGAAAAGACTTACTCTACCTCAGAAATACTGGTTATATTGAAACGCTCACTGCAAAGACCACAGCCTTCACTGCAACATAAACAAACCGCTCTGTATGGACAGGTTCTTGATACAAAAACTTCAGCTTCTGTAAAAAGCTCCTCTCATTATCAAAAATGTAGTTCAGCAACACGACAACTGAATGGATAGCCATAAATATACCCCTTGAGTAAGTAGCATAGCCTTCATCATACCAGATGAAAAATCCACATACTAAACTTTCCTAGCTGGATGGCTAAAATCTAATATTGGTTACTCAAGTCTACTTGTCCAAGAAGAGGGGCCTGTTTAACTAAGAATTCCATTTACAAAACATATATTCAGTATACATATTAAGTCTCTCTCTCTTTCACACGCTCACAAAAGGAGCCCCTACTTCTAAAATACGCAACCTTAGTAATCACATGGCACACATTCACAGAAAGAAATTGTCTGAAAGTAAAAATATCTGAAAAAAAAATCATACTAGAGGTGAACTCATCCATCCAATTTCCCACCACCAAAAGGACCATCAATAAATTAGCAAACAACTGCTCAGCAAAAAGTAAATCAATAAGAAATCCATAAAGTCTCTAAGATCATATTACATACTGGAGTAAACATATAACTTCCCTCCAATCTAAAGCCATTTGACAGTCAGACATTTTAATTTGTGCAGAAGTTATTCACAGACTGACAGTTTACTGAGCTGTCACATTAGCACTCTATGCTTATGTCTGAACCAATGAAGCATACTTGTCAATTCCAAAAGAATTAAAGTAGCTTAATAAGAAGGTTATTTGCAAGGTTACATGGCAGTTTATATTGGAAATAATCAAATATATCAAAAAGGCTCTGTTTCTCCTATTTATGCTGAAAAGTCTTCCAAGGTAAATACAACCTTTTGATTTAGCATGGAACCCTACCTCTCAACCTTAGAGTAAGAAATCTGGAGAAAGAAAAAAAAAAGTGGGACACAGGCCCAAAAACAGTTATGCATCACAGACACCATTGAAACAACTGTAGCTGCAAACATTATACATCACTTATAATCTTTCTATCCCATCATTGTCAGTTAAGCATTATATGGCTCATTCAATCCTGCCTTCTTTTCCAACAAAGAAAACCATGCTTTGAAATGACAAATGCATTAAAAATAATAAATAAAACACATTGCATCCACATCCTGCAACTTCCTACCTGCAAACAACAGAGCTTTCACTGAATCTAGGGCTGCTTATTTCCCAGGAATGATAGCTCTCCCTAATTAAGTCTAATGGGATACAATCTACCAGGATCTGGACTACCTGAAATAAATTAAATTATGGCCTGCAAATTGCAAGTACATTTTGTTTAATTAAACTATATTTCTAAGCCCACTTACTGTATTTTTTCACTAACATCCCAATATCCATTTCCAGGTCACTTTACAAGACATTGGCAGTGGTAGACTTGGCATCCTCCAGATCCCTATGGGACCACACTCACACTGCTAGCATTGTCCATTAAATATAAGTATCCATCCACTGCAAATGGCAAGAAGCTATGTCTTAAAAAAAATCTACTTTTGGCATGCCTAGTACCCAAGTATCAGGTTTTAAAACAAAGAAACATATTCCACAGTCTGTAACACACATACACACTAAAACCCTCAACATTTAAAAAATGACATTGTGCCCCCCTGATTTGCCAGTATTGATGATCCACCAAAGCTGTACTTATTGTTGTCCAATCTGCCACTGCTTAGAACCCATCCATGACAAAACAGTACTGGTTACTTTTTTGTTTGTCAGAAAAACAATTCAACTTTATATGCTACATTCCCACAAAGTCAACCCACTACTGACCCATTAACCCTAGGCTGCTGTCTCATTCTTACTCCCTGGAACTGCATTACCTTGGATGACCAATTTTATTTCCTAAGCAAAAGACACAAATTGAAAAATGAAGCGAAAATCCATACAGTTGAGTGGTATGATTTCATATTCAATACAACACTCTGTCAGGAAAGCCACAATTTAATGAAAGTGTACTTTTAATGTACGATATATTTGTGAGCTAACTTATTTGTGTTCAGTAGGTAGACTGATCGTCATTAGCCTCTTTGTGCATGTGTCTCTCTCTGTCATGCATATATACACACACTCTTCTTTCACATGCACATACATTCTGCTTTCATGCATGTACTCATTCATTCACTCCCTCTGTACTTACCTATTAACACAGGTAACTGCTGTCCCTTTCAAAGGCAATGATGGCAAATCCATACACGAGTCCCTCTTCAGTGAGAACACACACGCACTGATTCTTTGGCATGAAATAATGGCGGGAACACACAGATCATTCTTTGGCACAAAAAAATCAAAACTAAAATGGTGCTTTGGTGCATGCACACACCAGCAGAGTTATAGGTCACGGGCGTGAAAAACACAAAACAAAAAAAGTGTTTTGGGGCATGCGTATATCGATGTTGCAGTTAGAGGTTGGGGGTTGCATGGAAGAGCTCTGAGGGCCGCATGCCCCACGGGCCGCAGGTTGGACACATCTACTCTAGACATATCGGCTCTGAATTTTGACATCAAAGACAGCCATAAAATGCTTGACTTCGCTTTCTTACAGCAGAGTGCACTGTTGTTACAGTTTTGCAGTTCAATATCCAATGCACCCTTTTCACATTTAAGAGAACAAGCCTGTGGCTTACATTAATATTTACAAATGACAGAATTATCTACAAAATTCTATCTGGCTAAGTTGGCAGCCATCACCTATCTTCACACCTTATAGCGCTCTACAATTCCACATCATGTAGGTTGTGAAAAAATTAAACAGGACCTGAAAACTCTACTCCTTCTTGGCTTAGGACTATTTGCAGCAACAGCAGCATTGGCTTCAGCCTGTAGCACATACAAATGAATGAAAGCAGCAGCAATCCATAACATTCTGTCTATGTAGACTCCTTTCCATGGCTGTATTCCAAAAGATTTGGAATTTGCAGGAAAAACCAGCATGGAGTCTACACGGATGCTTTATAGCATGTTGAATAGCTCCACCATGGCAGAAAATGACCATGTAGGGTTTATAAGCAGGTCTATCAGAAAATTTCACCGTCAATTTTTTTTTCAATTTCTGATCTTACTGTCTACAGAAATTCTGCATTACTTTTTTGAGTAAAAGTGCCAAAACATTTTACTTATTTAAGTAAATCTTGTAGTATATAGCAAGAAAAGCCAGGGTTAGTCACTTTGCAAGTTGTTCATTTTATACCTGGTTTCATTATTCAAGTTATGTATTAGAGCTTGATCACATTAATCAATTTGAAACAGTCAAGAGAATTTTAGTGTGACAATAAAAATTAAACAATAGTTGTGAGAACAAATGAAAATGTTCACGTCGCATGAATGAGTTAATGACTGAAAAGTTTTCTTCAATATGGCTGAGTTCCCCTGAAGTTAATGGTTCAGTGTAAAATTGAATTTAAATGTATGAGAAGTTTTAAATTGACTTCATTGTTTAAATTGTCAAGCAAGTTCAAGGGAGCTGAATTTCAGTGATTCCCTGTAAGTTTAAATGACCAAACTGCATCTTTTCCAGTGACCATGATGGTACCAGATTCAGAAATGGCTGCCATAAATGGTAATCCCTAACACAGCCTGCTACTTCTGATGGTGGCGCTTTCTCATTCAGAGACAGGCCTACCATGGTGATCCTATATGGTCTGTAGGATCACTGTGGTGAGCTGTCCCCTTGTCCTTGCTACATTTATTTATTAGCTTTTCTTTTTCGGGCAAGTCCAACTGAGCTAAAGGCCTGTTTTTAGTGGAGGCCTGGAGAGAACAGCACCAGACAAAAGACATTGCACATTATACAAAATGAAAAAAAAGAAGACGGTACACAATATGCACCAGTGTTATAAGAAAATATATCAAATAAAAAAGCAATAAATATCGTACAATACAAGTGAAACATCATATGCTAACAAGGATGTAACAATGAAATCAGAATATGATATTAAAAATGGATAGTAAAAAGGAAAATATAATTTAGGACATAGCTGAAGTTAAGTTATTTGTTAAAAAAGTGAGAAAGAGTTTTTACAATGATAAAATGTTCTGTAAAGCCTAATGTCATGTGCTTTGCCACTGCTGATAATTAGATAATAAAGATAGGGGAGGAAGACAGAGTTTAAAGTCACGAGGGAGAAGTAAGGTTAAGTATAGCTGTAACAGGCTTTTAGAGAGGGTAGGCTGTCCACCTGGAAAAACGCTGTTTTAGAGAAAGTAATTTTGAATAAAGGGGAGTAGGCAGCTAAGGCAAGGCTGATAAACAGTAAAAGTTATAATAAGAAGTGGTGAAAGGGAAGTACAATGGAAGTATTCCTAAGATAGATGATGGTCGACTTCCTATTTAGTTAAAAAAGTGTACTCGTTTGTAGATGAGGTTATGGATTGATACAATTTGTGAGTAAGTTAGATAGTGCGGTAGTTCCAGTTTAGGTGTTTGAGAGCAAAGTAGTGATGACTTGCATAATAACAGTTTGTAGCAAATTTATCAATTTCATTGTAGCATTATTCTAATTTATTTAGTAAACAGACATGAAGATGGGTAAAAGTAGAAGAGGCAAAACGTAGTGATGGCAGAAGATAAGCTATGGCACTTTTTTTTCTTGCTGCATCTATGAGGTAAGGTGTTGCCCTATATAAAATTTTTTTTCAGATTGTTGTATATGATGCCCAAATGTCATCTGGTCATCTATTTCAATTCCTAAGAGCTTGGTTTGAGAAATAAGTTGCATTGTAATGTTATTTCCTGAGCTTATTGTGAAAAGGGACTTTTGCAAGGAGAGGTGTTTTTGGGGTAAATAGAAGTAATTTACTTTTTTATTGTATTTAAAATAAGTTGAGAATCTTCTAAAGAGGTTTCAATTGATAAGAAAGACTCCTGAGTTAGTTATTGAAGTTCAGGTAAGATTTTGGTTGAGCAGATGACTATGGAGTCATCAGCGTACTGAACTATATTAGTACATTTAGCAGAAGTATGTAGATTACTTATGAAAATATTTAATAGCTGGGTACCAAGAATAGAACCTATGAAGACACTAAAGGGTACTGGAAGAAAGGAGAAACCAGTTTGCCATTTTACTGCATTCTGCATTACATGCTAATGACATATTCCAGGGGAGCAGCCTGTGCTAATTGTCCATGTGCTCTCTCCCAGACATGCCTATGGTAAGGCCAAACTGAGCAATTAACTCAGCCAGATTTCACATTCATGTTACTTTCAATGCATGAGATAGCATTAGACGTGTTTGGTAGTTTAGCAGACAGATAGTGGTGGGAGATGAGTTTGTGTATATATGTGTGGTGTGTAAGTGTATGGTTGCATCTGTGAGTATATGCAGAGGAAGGAATGATCTCAGGTGAGTGAGTGAGTGTGTGTGTGTGTGTGTGTGTGTGTGTGTGTGTGTGTGTGTGTGTGTGTGTGTGTGTGTGTGTGTCTAGGAGAATGGGTGAATGCATACAAGAGTTTGATCAGGTGAGGGGTAGGTTTGTGTGTGTGTGCATGAATACTTGAAAACGTGTGTATTTATCTGTGTGTGTCTGTAAAAGTATGCATATGTAAGAAGGTATGAATGTGTGAATGTGTGGCATACCTCTAAACTCCACTAGACTAACAGGGAAATCTTGCAGTATTTGGGGAGAACATTAGATACCAGGGAAATATAAATATGTCTCCAAAAGTGAATAGAGGAACACATTTTGCAGCAGAAAAGACATGTGGGCAAAGTAATGCTAGATTCCAGGGATATATTAGCTGAAACTCACTCAATAAGCTAATGGAACAACAGTTTTTCAGCATTAAAGATGTATGAGTTTGGGGCAAACTAGACACCATGGATACTCTTTGAACAACAGTTTTTCAGCAGAAAAGATGTAGGGGGGATATCAGATACCAGGGATTTGAAATATTACCTAACTAACTTAAAAAGTCAAAAGAACAACACGTTTTATAGCATAAGGTGTGTGGGGGTAAGACTAGACCAAACAAAAATAAAGGGCCAACACCAGTGGAGGTTGCCAAAAATTATAAAGGTCTTTGATAGTTCAATTCATGCACTGAAGAAGGCTTGTATAGCCGAAACCAGTTTGCTTATTTATTATATGGCATTTTTGTGCTGACTTGGGGGTTATTTATACTCCCTAGTTGGATTTAATTTTATATTTATATTAAATTTATATTTTTTTGCAACCTCCATTGGTGCTGGCCCTTCATATTTTTGTTTGATTTTGTGGTATTTTGGGCCTTGGCACCTGCCATACTTGCAAGGGGTTTGGTTGGAGGGTAAGACTAGACACCAGGTACACTCATTAGATATTACTGCAACTCACTTAATGTGAGGTTATAAGCTTTGAACCCTGGAGTCTTGACACAGAAAGCAGATCACCAGCAAGGTCGAACTTTAGTCATTTGCATTAACACTAGACACAAGGGTCACTCCTTAAATATTCCCTTAAATCATTTAAAAAAATGAAAGGAACTCCCTTTTATTCTATAAATACCATCTTCCATTGTTTTCCCAATCATTGTATTAAGTCTTTGTAAAATACTCATTAAAAGCTTATAATCAGCATTGCTTCAATACTTTAATGATGTCTTATCATCTTGCTTTTATGTAAATTTATTAACCATCTCATAGATAACATCACAACATGTCTGAATGGATTCATTAATTAAATACAGAATGTAAGAATGTTTTAGAAGTAGCAGATAAAGTTTTGTAAAACAGATAATCCAATTCATCTGAACCTGGAAGAGTAATGTTTACCTCTTGAAATATTTCTTTCATCTCTTGTAACTCAGTAACTTTTTCCAGATATTCAGACTTCACAACATTCTTTATTCACAACCATCTGTTTCCCATATTTACATTTAATATAATCAACTACAGCATTTGTAATTTTAGTCTGAGTTTGGATTTACTTCCTGATTCTGTCAAAAATGTTTTTTCTTTCATCCCATTTTAATTTCTTTCTCAGAAAAGGAGATACCTACTCTTTATTTCCTACCAATAAATATTGTTGTCTTGTCAGTATACTCTTCATAAGCTCTTTATTTTCTCAGATAACTCTGTTCCCTTTTTAAAAATAATACACAATTATCCTTCAAATGCTTTTCATATGTATTCAATAAATCTGTGTATGGTATTTTAGTTCTTGCAATTAACTGTCATTCAGCTTCTAAATATAATGTGAGATTCAATAAACTCTGTGTAGGTCTGCTCACAGCCTACACAAAGTGTATTCACATATGTGATACTGCCCATCACATGGCATTGTGCAATCTCACACCATGAATATTAATGATATGTGGCACGCATAGGCAAGGTTTCGTGGCTCGCCCCAGTGTTACTGACAGTGAAACCTGTATACTGAATATGGAGTATTTCAGGACAAAGGGCAAGCATGCATTTTCTAAAAGATATGAAATACAGAACAGAAATGAATATGTCATTGTATATTGACTGCAAACTTCAGTGATTTCACAATAAGTCACCTGTTTTACAATGAACAGGCCATATATATGATGCAAATATCTGGACTTCTGTAAAATTGTGGATAATCTGCCTTTTGTGTTTTAATTAATTTTTTTTATCCTTTTGCTCTTATTTTATTTATTTATTTTTATTGCCATTGTTTGCATGATGAGCTGCTTGGCATGAACATGTTTAGCTATGCTCGGCTGGTTTGTGTGAAGTGCAGCAGCACACAAACTGGAGAAATGTAATCCCATGGCAGCAGGTGTTAAGTGTAGGGCTGGGTTGTAGAGGGTATGGGTTTCTAGTACAGGCTGTGCAACTTTTGTTTTAATGTTGTGAGATTGCAGATTATACCAATAAAGTCCAATATACATAACTGTTTTTTTCAACCTTCTTGTAATAGCTGCAACTGTAGGAAAATTGTATATATGGTAAATATGACTAGACCATTTACACAAGTTCCTGTTTACCTAATAAGCTAGAAATAATGTTGTTTGCTACTGTTGCACACCACTTACCATCACGCAAACACAGTGCCCAGCATTGCACAACCTCACCTACAGTGTTTGCGTGATGGTAAGCAACGCACAACATTTTCAAATCTTGCAAATCCAAAATGTGCACACTCTCAGTAAGCACAATATGTGTAATAGGTGGGAAATAGGAGCATATAAAGTGAAATTGGCAGGAAATGCCCAATAGACATTGAGCTTGAACTATGACATGCATGTCTAGAATTGCTGAAGAGAGTGTGCACTTTTGGCCACAGTGTTGGGGTGTCCAGGAGTCCAAAAGTTTTGTTGGACTCTTAGGGAGCATGGGCCCAGGTTGCTGCAGTAGGACTATTCTGGGTCAGAATATAAATCTGAAACCTGAAATAGTGTTGCCAGGGTCTTAATCAGTGTGACAGGTACTCCCTCACATATGAGCAATGCAGACATCATTTTGATGACTTTCAGAGTTGGAAGTGAGATACCTTCAACCTTTGGATTGGGGAATTTCAGACAGGAGACACCACTACAGATATGTAAGCATCAATTTCTATGGTGTACAATCCTACATACCATCCTTGGCAGTTCATCATGGGTGATAAACTCACTGTCTCTGCCACTGTTTTCAGAGGGAGCCACAGGCCTACCCTGAGGGTCTGGGCAGTGCAGGGGCAGCAGAGGGGCCCCTACCAGGTTCTGCACCAGATTTGCTGGGCAGCTGTGCTGTAGCCAATGGAGCGAGGGAAAGGTGGATCCTATGGGACAGTTCTACCATGCTGTGCTTTGGGAAAAACAAAAAATAAAAAAGTAAACACAAAAAGAAAAGAAAATAATAAATCCCAATAAAAGAAAAAAAGAGAGAGAAATAGTTGGGGTGAGAAAAAAAAAGGGAGAACATTAGTAACTTCATATGTGATACACAAAGCATTGATAACTCCTAACAAATACCTTTGTTTACTGTTAAGATGACTCAGCTTCTAACAGATGCACAATATACTACAGAGTGCAGTAAGCAATCCTTGATGTGTGCATACATTGCACATATGGATGGTCTAAATATACTGATTACAGTTTACAGCAAGCCAGTGGTAACACTGCTTTACAACTCTGATGTTACATTGCAATACTGATGAAATCTTAACATATTTAACATATATATATATATATATATATATATATATATATATATATATATATATAATATATTTGGGAAGTGTGAATTTTGAAGACACAACCTATGACTACTTTGTAATGAAGTGTTGTTTTGCACTCCAGAGTAATGCATGTATACTTCCCTATTACAGCTAAGAAATGAATGCACAATTTGATACAACTGCATAAGTAACAAATAAATGTATTGTAACTTTTAATGCAAAAATAACACCATTGTTGGGATGCATACATACCGCATGCATCTTGCATCCAGATCAATCTAGCGGATAGGTTCATACATTCAATGCCCAGTCTGTGACAGCTGTGAAAAAAAAGAACACAACAAAATACTACTAAGCATACCAATCCTGATGATATCCAGCTTTTAACGCTGGCAAGTAGTCTCTGTAAGTGATACTTGCACATTTGTGGGGTGCCACCAGTCCTACATTCCTCAATCCAACAGATGAGGGTATCCTTCTTCCTCATCCTGAGGTCTCTGTAGTGGTTCCTACATTGATCACCAGTGCAGGGGATACCGGTAGCACTAGTCAGAGTCTGGGCCAGACTATCCCATGCCTCTGCCTTGTAGTCTGAGTGAAGATAGTCTCTCTGCAACAGCCTGAGCCCATGTTCATTGACTAGGAGTCCAACAAACACTTTGGACTCCTGGACACCCCATCTTTGAGCACAGAATCTCAAAAACTCTCCAGGAATGCCAGCCATGCCTATCACAGATCAAGACCAATGTAGAATGATGTTTGTCCTTCAATTGCAGGTAATGTGCTTACTGGGAGTGTGCACTTAATGGATTTGAAACATTTGAAAGTGTTGTGTAGTGCTTACCATCATGCAAACACATTGCATGAGAGTGCACGCTGCTAGTAAATGTGTTTGTGTGATGGCCAATAGTATTAATTGAATTTATCCAGTGTATGTGTGTGTGGCTGTCTGGGTCCTATCTGCTACATGGATGGCCCATTCATCTGGTTTGTGCACTGCCACTGTACGTGCAAATGAGATGCACATAGCCAAAGCTGTTTGTGTTAAGTGGTGCACCACACAAACAGTGGCTCTAAAAAAAGTATAAAAAATGGAGCATTAGTTGAAATGCAGAAATTAATCTATGACATACACAGTAGAAACTGTTAGTACACATTTGATATGACTACATAGGTCTGGATCCCGACTCCCACTGCAATACACTGTCACAAAACGGGGGGGGGGGGCTTATTCAACTTTGCCCCACAAACACCTTTGCAAAAAATACATGACATTATTCCTCACACAACCAAGTGCAACTGAATTTACACTGATATCAAGGCATGACCTGTTATTTGTAAACGTATTCTATGTGATATATTTGGATGTAGTGCACTTACTGATCACACAACCTCCTATGATTATTCCTTGTAAATGTACAGTGTGTCCTACCTTTCTGTGGTTTTTAGTCATTTATCAGTTATCTGAACAGTACTCAGAGACATGCAGTGTGTAAGCCAGTCTATATTCACCTTAAAATGTGTGAAGATATTCACTGGAGACGATATGATATACAGTTGCTATAAAATTAATGAAAGGTTGGATGCCATAAACAAGCATAGACTGCTGTTTTGGGGGTTGGGAGCAAAGATGGGTTCCTGTCATGGAACATGCAAGGGTATAATGTCCTTTAAAGGGTGGTGGAGCCAGGCTGAGATACTGTTATTGCACAAACAATGCTGTTGCTCTCATTACTCTCCTTGTTTTGCATCCTGCCAGTTTGATCTTGTGAGGGTGGTGAAGTTGGAAACTGTTATGTGTCTCATTACTTTCAAACCTCTCTGTTATGATCCTATTTCAAATGTATGTTGCTAAATTGAGGGCATGCAGTGATCATCATCATTTTGTGCAGGTGTCAATGTGTGAACCTTTGAGGCCTGAGGCCTACTACTTGCTAATGGACACATAGAAAACTGGTGCACTGATAGAATCCACCTAATCAAAACAGGGGAAGCCACCTCAAGCAGTAGGCCCGTAATGAGCAGCGTACCCCAGGGATTGGTCTTGGGGCCTCTGTTATTTTGGATATACTTCTCTGAGGTGTAGGCCAAAACCAGTGGACTATAGTTGACCAACTTTGCAGATGACTGCAAGCTGGGTGCAGTCATCAATTCCACAAGTGATGTCTTTCAAGGAGGTCTCACCCAAACAAATGACTGGTGCCAGAAACATGGCCCCAAGCTGAATGCCAAAAAATGCATCATCATCCCTTTTGAAGAGAGTGATGTCCCCACATATTATCACATTAATAACAATGTCCGAAGTACACAATCAGTAGTGAGAGATTTGGGCACCCAGGTTGATACCAACCTGATTTTTCACCACCATGTTGCTTCCGTTGTACAGAAAACTTTCTACATGCCCCACCTCATAAGTAAGGGTATCTAATCCAGTTACAAAGAGGCCATAACATCCCTGTCTTCTTCCCTTATAAGGCCAATTATTGAGTACAATGTCCTCTTCAGCATGTACCTCACAAAGCACATGCACCAGCTGGAGAATCCACAGAGGTTCCTCACCAGGAGAATCCAGGGTCTCAAACATCTACCCTACACAGAAAGGCTAAAAGCCCTGTCCCTCTACTCAGTTTCATACAGACTCCTCAGAGGTGACCTCTGTCTGGCATACAAAGCAATCTCAGACACCGTCTTGATGGGATTGCTGCATAGCCGCAAGTCAGGGTCCACTCGAACAACCTGTACGCGTGACCTCAACCTGGTCTGTGATATCAATAGGACTTATTGGTGGGACAGATTTGTGTCCCAGAGACTCCCCCAGTAATGGAATAGACTCCATCTCCACTTCAAGCAGAGTACCTCATTATCCCTTTTTAAGCACAACCTGGATGATTGGATGGGAAACAGAAAATACACCCCTTGGATTCCACCTGTGTCCCTGCTGGACAGGGGCTTTGTGTGCTGACTTGTCTAAACATGGGCTAAACTCTTGGCTAGGCTTATAAGGGCCTCAGGGCCAATAGCCTAGTAACCTCCTATGATGCTATACAAGTCAAATAAGTCTCTGCTGTCATATGTGACATTAATTTATAAACAAATCTCCCACCTTGTAGTTGCCTACTGTACAAAGTGATGAAATACAAGGACATGTCATAATGTTATTATACAATACAGTACATGTTCAGGGCTTACCTTGTAAATGCAGCAGTTGATACAGTGTTAGTTCAGAGCTGACTGTGATGCAAGCAACACAGCCAATACATTAGAAGGTAAAGGCTGTAGCTTTGATATGAGGCCAGCAGAGGTTGCAGGGTTCCTGTATTGTGTCCCTTTCCACCCTGTAGAACTCTAAAATGTCCATGTCATGTATGTTGTGATAAGTTAAATGTGGCCTGAAGACACTTCTCTGTCTTGGCCTACACCTATTGGCAGCAGCAGCATTGCCTGTAGCCCGTAGCACATACAAATGGAGTTAAGCAGCAGCAACTCCTAACATTATGTCTGCAGACATTCTGTGTCTGTACTGCACTACTTTTGAAATCACCAGGAAAAAAACAGCATGGAGTCTACATGGTTGCTTTCTAACTTCTTGAATAGCTCCACCAGATTGGTTGATTATCATGCAGTTCAGCTGCTTATGCTGTAATTAGCATCTCTGAAACACAGCCTAAACAGATGCAATCCATTAATAATCTACTCCATTACAAAAAGACAACTACATAGCTAGCTAATCTGACGGTGAGGATACTTGCTACTTGTTCAGCAAATCAAACTATTTCCCAAGTTATCTTTAGAGAGGAGTATTGAACTCCAACAGGTATGGTCTCATTTGTTACCCACATAATGCATACGTTGAAATATATTAATGAATAATGTGAAGCAAAACCTTTAACACTGTTATCTGTATGCAGTAGTTAGAAGTGTACTGCTGGCATGGCCATGTTTGTCAAGCCATTTTAGAGGTACAAATGAATGGCAATACATGAAAATAGTAAGTTATGTGATACATATGTGCAAATGCTTCAGGGACAGGTCCTTTGAATGCATGTCTAGCATTTCCAATCTGTTTTATTAGCAAAATGGTTCACGTGCGTGTTCTTTAGTGGGTGGGATAAGCAAAGAAAAGTTACTGTTATGTCACACACTAGAATGGACTTTTCTTTTGGGGTGACACTGCTGAGTTACTGCTATGGCACATACAAGGATATGTTACCCTTGGTAGTCTCGTTGTTTTGCATCCTGTCTGTTGTTAGTATTTCACATGTCATATATGTTATGTTTTTCCAGTCAGTACATCTTAACTGTTTTTTTCCGGTAACAGTTACTTTGTAGTTATGTGATGGTTATGTGTATTATCATTCTGTTGTGTTTTAGGACCAAAAATGTCATTGAGGCACAGATCCCTCCCCCCTTCAGTGAGGCAGAAAACATGATAATAGTAGACATGCTAAGTCAACATGGCACTTTCCTTCTTGGAAGGGGTCATCCAAATATACTAGAGAGGCTGAGGATATGGCAGCAAATCGTTGATAACATAAATGTCAAGGGTGGCCATGCCCATACTTATGAGTACGTATGCCACAGGGCTACTGACCTGCTCACATTGCTGCTACTGCCTGAGACCAGAGGGTAACCGGGAGTGGCCCTGTTGCAGAGCCACCTCTCACCCCAATGAAGAATTACTGGTGAATCTTCTAACATAAGACAACTTACAGCAGAGTGGCCCACAATATGTCCTTGACGTGGGTGCAACTCTGTCTCAGTCCCAGGAAGAGCTTCCAGGTAGGCTTTGTTATATGACCAGTTCAATACTGCTGTGTAGTAAAATAAATGAAATAAAAGTTACTTCTGTGTCACTTGTGTTTTTGTGGGTGGGGATTGAATATTAGTACAGTGATAAGCTCAGTTTTTAGTTGTCAGCCATGTTCTTGTTAAAGTAGCATATCATGCTGATTGAGAGGAGTACATGTAGTACCTCCTGTCTTACTGTTAAATGTGATGATGTTGACCTTACCTCTTGCTTAACTTCCTTCAGGACCATCAGGAATCCAGCATCATAGGCCTCCTGCATGTGGTAATCCAAATCAAGTTATTTCAGTACTCCAGATCAATTTCTAGTAATCTAATGTGTCATTTTAGTCTTGTTGTGTGTATTACTGGGGTCCCTATTAAATTGCTGAACATTTCAAAGTTCGAATGTCATATGGTCGACACCATATGATCGAACTTTGAAAAGTTCGAAGGTGAAAGGCAATGGCTCCATATGCGCAGAATGGGAACATTTCTTTTTTCTGCACTGAAGTGCAGTCTCGGAGTTGGTATATTTAAGTAGGGGGTATGTGAGGGGTGCAGGGGGGGCTTACCCCCTGCTCAGAGCATTAAGGTAAGTTTTTTTTAAACTTTTTTATTATATATTCGAGGTTTCAAGTTTCGCTCATATGTTGTCGAACATATGAGGTTTGAAATTTTGAAGCTTCGAATATATAATATAGACCTGTATTACTGTGCTGTCTGTAATACTGGTGGCATTGTTTATTGCTTATTGTACCATAGCAGTACAGGCATTAATGTATCCCTGTGTTTCTCCCTTATTATCACATTATCACAGGCGATCATGACAGTGGGAGTGTGGGCCCTCTGCCACCTGATGTCAGTGTCTCATCAGACATTGATGATGATGGTAGTGAAGCTGAGGCACAGTCAGGAAGTTCACAGGTTGAATCTGACACAGAGGGTGCATCCAGCCACCCTCTTCTTTTTCACCAGACACAGCCAGTAGGCCTATGTCTACCCAGTCCACTGAGCCCACAGATATAGGACAAGTGGAGGGCGATGACATTGAGCATGAAAGTGTAGATAATGTGGCATCAGTGCCTGTTGAGTCTGGTTGTAGCCAAAGCGTTGGCAAGGTACTGCACAGGAGGGTTGATTGGGGTGCTCACTGGGGGCCTGCTGTCCATCCTACACCTGCTGCAGATGTCTCTTCCCATGTCACTCAGTGTATATTTAGGGCCATCATAGAGGCATAGGCATGTTCAGAAAGGTGCACCAGACAAATGCTCAGGGTTGTGGTTGTGGCACAATCTGACATGTGTGACTGCCTCCATCATGTTGCTGATTGGATTTGATGAATGATACATTGGAATGAATGGTGTCTGTGATTGACCGAGGGGTGTCTGCCCTGGAACGAGCAATGTCTATGATGGAATGTCTGCTGGGAGGGGAATGAAATCGTTGTTGGGTGTAGGTCAGCCACAATGTCTGCCGAGTGCCAACATGGCCATTCCTAATCATGCTCCCACAGTGGCAGTACTTCCACTGGTCCACCAGATGTGGCAGGCCATGGGGTCATAGTACTGGGTATTCTTGTGAAGGGAGCATGTCCAGCAGACATTGATCACACTCAGATAGCATGGTCCATCTGACCGTGGGCATGGAGGTGCCAGTGAAATTCCTGGCAGAGCCAGTTTCCATGGTGGAGGCCAACAACAATGAACTGCCACCTGTACCATGCACAGCTCACACCTGTCCAACATACCAAGATGTAGAGCTAGCACTGAGCAGAGACTGATGGGTCCAATATGTAATTTTGAAATTTCACACCCGACGTTCTAAATTCTGATGCTCAGAACATCAAGATTGTGAAATCTGAAAATAATGAAACCCCCCCCAGAATCAAGAATACATCAAAAAAGATGATTTTGCAAGGGGTCAAGCCCTCTTGCACCTCCTGCACCCCCTGCAACTTAAATATACAAATTCCAAGATCACACTACAGTGAAGAGAACTGTAATGTTCCTATTCCGCACTGTATGGCGATCTCCACTTAACAAGTTTTGAGATTTCATAATTCCGATATTCTGAGCGTTGGTATTTAGAACGTCGGGACTGTGAAATTTCAAAATTACATAGTGGACCCAACTCTCACACACCACTTTCAGATGGAGGACCCCTACAGACACACACACACACACACACACACACACACACACACACACACACACACACACACACACACACACAGCCTGCCTCCTTCACTTTCTCCCTTACACACACTCACTGACCTTTTGTGTCAGCCTAGACCTCCTGCCCCCCCCCCCAGCACCCTGTGCAAGTGAACATAACTGTGACATATCCCTGTTTTCTGTCTTTTGGATTCAAGGATACAAAAGCTTTGTGTCTGATGCACAGGGTACATAGCTACATTAGTGCCCAGTATATCTGCATTTGTGTTGTTTAACTGCTAATTATATCTGTCAGTAATATTTGCTTTGCCAAATGAAACAGTGGATAGCATCATCATGACAGTACTTTCTTGTGTATTCTCTTGTAAGGGTTGTGAAGTCAGGAACTACAATGTGTGACATTACTTTATAACCTTTTTCTTTAATGTTTTCCAGTACATACATATGGTGCACATCATAAGACATGGCAGAATTGTATGACAGCACTGTAATCAAACTCATCAGAACAGTAATACAGTATAATGCTCTCTTTTGCAGGAAGCAAACCAGACACATGCTGCAGCTCAATAGACCACAGGACTTTCTCATCAAGATAACACAGGACCTACAAACCATGACATGATGTATGTGGGCAGATTAAAATACATGTCAATGTTATCTGTCTGGTATTACTTACATTGTAGCTGTTATTCTAAGCCTATTACTTTTGGTTTAAGCATTTGGGCTTTAGGTCAGTTTTCTTGCATTACAAAGGTTTGTAGTCTACACTCTGGTTGGAGGAGAGGGTAGCCGCTGCCCTTCTGAGCTGGAAATTGCTGGTTGAATGCTTATTGTGGTTGTTCTAAATCTCTTTGTTATGTTTTAAGCACTTGGCCTCCAAGCCAGTTATTTTACATTACAAAGGTTTGTGATGTAGACTCTTGCGGGCAGGGTAGGATAGCCTACACCCTTCTAGGCTGGGAATTGCTGGTTGAACGTTTCTTGTGTCTGTTATTCTGAAAGTGTCTTAGTTCTGGTTTAAATACTTGTGTTCCAGAACATGTATTTCACACTAGGAAGATTTATTGTCTGCACTCTTCTTGGAGTATTCTACTGGATTGCTGCTTTATTTAAAATGTTCTGTTGTGAATGAGATTTTCTGCACTTTGGATTTCTAGGACTTAGGTTCATAGGTAGGTTCATAGGTAAGTACTAGGCTATCGGCCCAAGGGCCTATGTAAGCCTAGCCAACAAGGTTCCCTGGCTTACGCCACCCAAGAAAGTTATTTTCCTGTGCCCACTGTCGAGCAGAGACACAGATGTGACTTCTGCATTTTATAGCATAGGCTCAGTTCAGGCTCACTGAATCTAGACTGTTTGGTGTAATTGGAGCACTAAAACCAGTCCTCTTACATTAAAAAGGCCCCACTGCACCCTTGTGGTAGATCTGTGCAGTCAAGTACCCATCTGATTTGGGGATTAGTGGAATGAGGCTCACTGTTGGCCTTTCCCTCATTTTACTTGTTTAAAATAGTTTAACTTCACTTGTATCCCAGCATTGGGTTTTGGGGTGTTTTCACTCAGTTTATTGCAGCTGCTCAAAGCTTGCACTGCTGCCCTGTGAGCAAGTCAGGTCTGTATTGTGAAACATCGGCACATTTTTTAACCCTAACCCTCCATAGAATAGATATATTTTGTTAGTCTTACCCTAAAACCTAGCCTATGTAGCCCACTCCCCACTAGTTACTACAGTATATACCTTCCATAATGGATGGACAGTTTCCCACCATATCACCAGGCAGCTTAATTTACATGAGCATTCTGAGACAACAGCGCAATTTCCTTAAATTTACTGACAACCAGTTACTGCTAAAAAACAACTAATACAACATGTGAGAGCTGTAGCTATTAATTTGGAATGAATTCTCTCACTTAACAACAAAACAGATATCAAACATGTCAGCACACACAATACACATGTTGCACATAAGCTCACAACACATAAACCTGCATATACGGACGTACTAGCTAGAACCATAACTAAAGATTGGAGACCTCCCAAACACAAACCTACTGCACATAATGCAAACCCAACAGAATCCTCTACACATAATAATCCACACACCAGAGTCTCAGCCAATAAGGTCATCAGACAAAACACCTGAAAACCAAATGTCTTGCTCATAAACAACTCCAGAGTGAGACACACAGATGTCCCTTTCATCTGGCTGGACAAGGAGAAGGTTACAGTCAGCTGCCTGACAGGTGCCAGGGTCCGTCAGATCATGCACGCACTCAAGTCTCTCAACAGCAAGTACTGTTATTACTCTGTCATAGTCCATGTACCAGTGAATGACTGTAGACATACCTCACTGTACTATATGAAGGTGCTTGGCTCCCCCCGATAGTGTCCTTTTTAGGCAATGTCAGATATAAAGTCCCAATGTAAAAGAATTCACCACAGACAAACTGAAGGTTATGCTGCTTAATGCAAGGAGTGTAAACCAGAAACTACATTCACTGGAAGAACTCCTTACCTAGGAAGATGCCCATGCCTGTGCAGTCACACAGACATGGTTCAAGGCCACAGAGAACATCCTGGCTATGCAGGGGTAGAATGCCTTCCACATGTTCACACATCAAAAGGAGCAAGAAAGAGCCAAAGGTGGAGGTGTATACATTTTCATTAAAGACAAATACACTACAAAACCCCCCTTCCATATCACTGATAGCTACAGGTCCCTAACCATGAACCTCAAGGACCACTCTGCCTACTTGGACCTAATTGAGTCACTCACTAGACAACCAAACGCCTTGGTTATGTGTGATTTCATCTATCCGTCCATCCATTTGGAGTCATATATGTGCACAAACATACTCACCCTAAGGTTCCTGGACTTTGCTAATACACATGCTGTGTAACAGATAGTCTGCACCCCCAGAAGGGGCTTGCATGTCCTAAACCTAGTACTGACCAGCATAGTGGTTCTCTGCACTAATCCCTGTGTGTTGGCTCCCCTGGTCAGGTCAGATCACAATTCGGTCTTGTTCTCATTCACAATTATTCCAGACACCTCCTGAAGAGCAGAAAGGATGAAGAATTTCTCCAATGGAAACTATGGGTTCCTAGCAGATGCCATAAAGTGTTGCAAACCCCCCCAATACCACTGTCCACAATGACTGCTATACAGAGGTGTACACAAATGGCCTGTAGAAACAGCTATACAAATGTATAGAGTCAACTGAACATGAACTGATCAAAACAAGTTTCTCACAGAAAAACAAGTCACCCTAGTGGGCATGTGGCATACATAGGTTATATAACAAGTGGAAGGAAGTAATGTCTAAGAACAAGAGGGAACTAACTCAGCAGAGGAAGGACACCCTCCACAGCTCAAACAGGGAAATTAGCTATCTTGAAAAGTCCTGTAAATCCATGTACAAACCTAAAGTAGCATCCCTAGCTAAAGATAATTAAAAGGCATTCTTTAGCTATGTCAGACATCTAAAAAATGAAGGCCCAGCTTTGTGCCCAACTAGTAGTGGATGATACCACTCATACTGACCCTAAAGCCATTGCCAATCTGCTACCATAGGTTTATAGGTTCATAGGATGATATTAGGCTATAGACCCAGAGGCCATTATAAGCCTAACCAAGAATTTTGCCCATGATCCCTCAAAGTCAGCACCTGTTTCCCCTGTCCAGCAGGGACATAGGTGGGATCCCAGGGGTATATTTTCTGTTTCCCATCCAGTTGTCCGGGTTCCTCTTAAAGAGGGCTAGAGGGGTACTCTGACATGGAGGGGGAGTCTATTCCACAGATGGTGGAGTCTTTGGGACACAAATCTATCCTGCCAACAAGTTCTATTAATGTCACAGACCAACTTAAGGCCTTGCATGTGGGTTGTGTGAGTGGAGTTTGCCTTATAGATATGCAGCAACTCCATCAATGCTGGGTCTGAAATGGCCTTGTATGCTAGACACAGGTCACCTCTGAGCAGTCTGTTTGAGACTGAGTAGATGGACAGGGCTTTTAGCCTATCTGTATAGGATAGGTGTTTGAGACCCTGGATTTTCCTGGTCAGGGACCTCTGTGGTCTCTCCAACTGCTGCATGTGCTTGGCAAGGTACATGCCAAAGGGGGCATTGTACTCAATAATGTGTCTGATAAGGGAGGAGTACAGGGATGTTATGACTTCCTTGTTCCTGGATGAAATACCCTTATTTATGAGGTTGGCCATGTAGAAAGCCTTCCATGCAACAGAGGCAACATGGTGGTTAAAAGCCAGGTTGCTATCAATCTGGGTGCCCAAGTCCCTTATGACTAACTGCATGCTCAGTACATTGTTATTAATGTGATAATTAGTGGGGATGACATTTTCCTCAAAGGGGATAATGATGCATTTCTTGGCATTCAGTTTGAGGCCATGCTTCTGGCACCAGTCATTGGTTTGGGTAAGGCCCTCTTGGAGGGTGTTCACATCACTAGGGGAATTTAAGTCAGCACTCAGCTTGCAGTCATCTGCAAACTTTGTCAGCCACAGACCACTGGTTTAGGCTTGCAACTCAGAAAAGTATATCCCAAAGAGTAGAGGGCCCAAAGACCGACCCTTGGGGTGCACTTCCCATTACAGGTCTACTACTAGAGGTGGCTTCCCTTACTTTGACTGAGTGGGTTCTACCACACAGTTTGGGGCAAACTTCACCCACCCTATCCCCAAAAGACATACCCCATAGCATACCTGTCACCAGTCCTCTACTTAGTAATTCTTATGAACCTAAGGTGACACTTACCTGTGCTTCAGGCCAGTGTCTGATCCTGGCTTGGTGATGGTTGTATATGCAATAATCTGATATAGGTCATTACATCAGCATTGTATGTTGAGCATATGTTGATAATAGTGCCCTGCATGCTGGTGTAAAAGGATCTCTGTAATGTCAAGTAACATCTGTCACACATACACACACACAGTTGACTGACATGAGAACAGAACGCCTACCTATCTAAGTACACACACTACATGCAAGAACCATGGCACATGTCTGACCTGTACATGTCTGCAAGTCAACTTACAGTGGATGATATCAGCAGGCCATGTGGGAGACAAGAAGTTGGGAGGGCTGCATGAAATGGATGTGTAGGTTTCTGCAAGTATGAAAAGGCTAGCAAGCCATGCCATTGGAGAAGAAACTGTAAGATAGCACATCCACTCTGTTGAGTGGAGACACACACACACACACACACACACACACACACACACACACACACACACACACACACACACACACACACACAGTTGACTGCAGTGAGAACAGAACCCCTGCCTAAGTAAACAGACTATAAAACTCAGTACTTTACACATGCACCATGGCACAAGTATGACTTTTACATGGCTGCAGGTGAACTTATGGTAGATGACATCAACAGACTATGTGGGGGACAACATGTTGTGAGGCCTGCACAGGCACATCAATTCATAGGTTCATATAAGGACCGGTAGCCTAACTGTACAGTGTGTCCTAGATGTGTAGAAGCCTAGCTGTATAAAAACACTGGTACCCTTATTGATATATATTATAGTTGGATGTTTAAGTTTAGCAGAACAAGGTTGTCAGCACCATTGACTGGCCCTGTCCATAAGGGAACACACAACATTATATATTACACTTTGTAGTGTGGTTGATATATGTGTGTAAAAAATACTGAGTCCCCCTGGGTTGCATTTCTTGGGGGGAGGTGGATAACACATGTATGTATTGTGAATATATGATGTATACTGAGAATGTGCCCTAAAAAACTGTCATATGTAAAGAAGATTATCTGAATTTGGACTGTCACCTCCAGAGAGAAAGAGGTGCCAGTAACCGAATCATGTTGTATAGCCAATTGGATTGAATCAAGTGTTTTGAATAGACATGTGCACCATGGAGAGCTATGTATGGGACAATTTTTTTGGGACAGGTGCTCTTTTTTTTTGAAGATAGTGAGGAATGTTGGAGAAGGGACACAGATATGTCTGAGGCAGGTAAGTTGGCAAAGTGAGGAAACAATTAATGACAAACAGGACATACAAGTCAAGAGACAGGGACAGTGAAGAACACAAGAGTGGGTGAGCACCATGGTTGGGGTAAGGGTGCGGATCTAGCAAACCCATTGATATCAAGCTGGGTGACAGTGACAATTGAGTCCTCACCCACTGCATTGTCATCACTGTCATCTCACTGTACCAATGTCTGCAGTGTCTGTCATCTGCATCTCCTTGTGTTATTCAGTACAATGATGGAGAGCAATGTCACCTTCTGGCATAGGTGTGTAGCCACAGTGCCACAGACAATTCTTGCACCATCCCTGGCAGCTCTTCTTGGATGATAAAATCACCCCCTCTGCCACTGCTCTCAGAGGGAACTACAGGCCAGTCCTTTGGGGGTAGAAGTACCTGAGGGACAAGGTATTGCAGGGGTAGCAAAAGGGGTGCTACCAGGTTGTGGATCACATGTGCTGGGCCTTGGTGCCATAGCTAGTGGAGTGGGAGCAGGTGGATTCCATGGGCCAGGCCTACCCTGCTGTGCTGTAGGGGAAACAAAAAACAAAAGAGAAAATAAAGGTTGGGGTTAGAGATTGCACAAGTTGTCTTATTTGTTTGTTTAGACTGAAGAGAGTGGTCTTTCAATTCTGGGTTCTCACTCTTGTATTTGCAGACAGCAGCTTGTTTTGCTTGCTATATAACCGAGCATAATGCCAGATGTGTGTCTTTTCTGGACAAGATAACAGTGTCCTACAGGCTGCTGTAAAAGGCTCACAGTAAAGTCTAGCAACAGCTCACACACACACACACACACACACACACACACACATACACACACACACACACACACACACACACACACACACACACACACACACACACACACACACACACACACACACACATTTGACTGCAGTGAGAATAGAACCCCTACCTATCTAAGGACACAAACTACAAAACACAGTACTTATCAGATACATCATGGCAAAAGTTTGATTTTAACAGAACTGTAGGTGAACTTATAGTAGATGACATTGACGGCTATGTGTGAGACAAGATGTTTGGAGGCCTGCATGAAATGGATTTGTAGGCTTGTGCAAGTTTCAGAAAATTGGTAAACCATGCTATTGAAGAATTAACTGTGGGATACACACTTTTGTATACACACACACACACACACACACACACACACACACACACACACACACACACACACACAGACACAAAGCTGACTGCAGTGAGAATAGAACCCCTACCTCTCTACGGACACAGACTACAAAACCAGTGTTTATCGCACACACCACTGCAAATGTCTGATTTTAACAGAAGTGCTGGTGAACGTATAGCAGATGACATAGACAAGCCATGAAGGAAACAAGAGGTTGAGAGTCCTGCATGGAATGGATGTGTAGGGTTGTGCAAGTCTCAACCTGTCATATTGGAAAGGTGACTGTGGGATACACACTTTTGCTCAGACATACACACACCAAGTTGACTGCAGTGAGAATAGAACCTCTACCTAAAAACATAAACTACAGAACACAGTACTTATTACACAGACCATAGCACAAGTCTGACTATAATAGGAATGCAGGTGAACTTATAGTAGATTACATTGACGGGCCATGTGGGAGACAAGAGGTTTGGAGGCCTGCATGAAATGGATGTGTAGACTTTTGCAAGTCTCAAAAAATTGGCAAATTGGCAAGCCATGCTATTGAAGTGGTAACTGTGGGATACATACTTCTGCTCTTCTGTACCAGCTGACTGCAGTGAGAATAGAGCCCCTACCTCTGGGCACAGACTATAGAACACAGCATTTATTGCATGCGCCACTGCACATGTCTGATTTTAACAGGACTGCAGGTGAACTTATAGTAGATGGCATTGACAGGCCATGGTGGTGTCAAGAGGTGGAGAACCTACATGAAATCGATGTGCAGGCTTGTGCAAATGTAAAAAAACAGACATGCCATGCCATTGGAGAGATAACTGTGGGATATGTACTTCTGCTTTTCTGTGTAGACACAAACACCCAGCTGACTGCGGTGAGACTAGGACCCCCACCTATTTAAGGACACAGACTACAGAACACAGTACTTATCACACATGCCACAGCAGAAGTCTGATTTAAAAGGGCTGCAGGTGAATCTATAGTAGAGGGCATCTACAAGCCATTTGGGAGACAAGAGGTTGGGAGTCTTGCATTGGTGGATTGCTTCATAGTGTAATTTGAGACTAGTAGCTTAATAGCAGTAGGCTGTTTGGAAACATAGCTGTGTAACAACACAAGTACCCTTATTGAGTATATTTGTCTGTTTAAGTTTTACAGTGGCCCTGTCCATGAGTGAGCACACAACATTATGTATAACACTTTGTATTGTGGTTGATATATGTGTGGAAAAAGTAATGAGACCCCAGGGTTGTAGTGTTTGTTTGGAGTGGTTTTGGGGGGAAACAAGTAGATTTCTTGTAAATATATGACATATAGTTATATTGTGCCCTCAGTCTGCAATGTCTTCACATGTAATTTTATATCATAAAAAGGAAATGGACAATAAACAGCAATAATAAAATATCATATGCACAATTCCATAGTACAATGAGCCTTCCATTTGTGTGCTGGTTAACAAAGTGTACACACATCATACAAACACGAGGTGGATTGCTAATGCTTGCTACTAAACCCCAGTCCCATCTGTACTTCAGGCTGGCTTTTCACAATGGCTAAGAGCATTAATTGAATATATCTGTTTTCTGCTTTCTAGGAAATCTGGTTTTCCCGTTTCCACAATGTTGCGCATTGTGCAAAGTAGATAAGCTTAGCCAAATGTTTTTTCAGGATGTGGCACATCATGCAAAACTGGAATTAAAAGAAGACAAATAGGGAAGGATACTAAAACTACGAAACACATACACCAAATCTGTAAAGGCACAGTAAAACTTGATAGTACACATCACAAATTTCTACATATGTCAGGATTTGAACACTCACAACAATATGGCTTCAGAACACAGGAGGATGCCTTAGTTCTTTTGGCCACTCAAAAGCTTTGCATTAGTGAAATGAAAAGTCATTCTTCACACAACCAACTGCATCAGAATGTACACTGCTATCAAACCATCAGCTGTGATTTGTGCATTTAATTCTCTTTACTACATTTGGACATAGAGCAGTTAGTGATCCCACAACCTGTCATAATTATGCTTATAAATATACAGCTCTGTGTTACCTTTCTGTGTTTCTTAATCATTCATTAGTCATCTAACACATGCAGTATGTAAGCCATTCTGTATCACTCACTGGACTTACATGTGAGAGAATATTAACCAGGAATAATATGATATGCAGTTGCCAACAAATGAAGTCTAGGTTGGATGGCACAAACACACATATACTGTCCTTTTGGGGGTAGCTTAGCTGAGTTACTGTTATGGCAGGGACAAGGGTACACTCCTCTTTTGGGGGGAACAAATCTTAATTACTGTTATGACACAAAGTCTGAAGTCTGAAACTGCAATGTGTATCATCACTTTCTAACTTCTGTCTTTAATGATTTGCCAGTACAAAAGTATGTTGCTAAACTGAGGCCTTGTAGGGAACATCAGAATTTTTCAGAGGCATGACTGTGTGAAGCTTTCATACCTGAGGTCTACTAATTACTAATGGACAACTATAAGTACAATAAATGTCTGGTGTCACATGTTAAAGTACTTTCTGTACAAATCAATCACTATTTACTTGCTTACTGTACCAAGTTGGAAATACAAGGATATGCCATAATATTATTAAAGAATACACTCTGGGTTCAAGACTTACCTTGCAAATGTAGCAGTTGACACACATTTAGTTCAGGGCTGACTCTGTCTGATGCAAGCAGTACACAGCCAATATGCAAGGAGGTACAGGTTGTGTAAGTTGTCTGGCATCAGTTTTACTATATATGTGTGAGTAGGAGAAAGGTATTAGGTCCCTAGGTGGTCAGTGAATGTGCTATACATTGTCTCTTTGTCAAACCAAGGGGATACTGAGCATGCCCAATTCTGCCTACAGGGACAACAGCTGGGATTTTCTCCTCTGATTTCTCCGCTGATTGTGGCTATGGTGACCTAGGCATTGGTGGGGGTATGTGTGACTCTTCCCCTTGCTGATCCTGCTGCAGTTGTTTCCACAGGATCAAATAGTGTAGCATAGCACATACTGTGAATATCTGTGTACATGTGAGTGGATTATACTGCAGGGCATATATCTAGGCACTAGAACTGTGACTTCAGAAGCCCAAACACATGCTCTGTGATGATTCTAGTTTGAGTGTGTGCCTCATTGTGGCATTCTTGCATGGCTGTGTGTGCACTTCTGATGGGTGTCATCAGCCATGGTTCCAGGGCATACCCAGCATCCCCCAGTAAATGGCCCTATGGGATGTCCCCCCCAGCAAACGTCTGTTACAGCTATGATGTGTACCAGATATGGGAGTCATGATAACTGCCAGGGTTGCCAGTACACACATTCAAGATAATTCCCCGGGCATTACACATGACTTAACAGTTGATGGGATGGAGTGGTATCCCTTCTTGTTAATGTAGATTCTACCCTGCTCACCAGGTGGTTCCTTAATGTGTACATGAGTGCAATCTATGGCACCCAGTACTCCAGGCTAGTAGTTCCATACTGCTGGCCTTCTCTTGAGAAGCACAAGGGAAATATGTGCTCACTGGCATGTATTAACATAGCATCCAGAAATTAGTGGAGGATCCTGGAGGCTGATGTCTATGACACACCCATCATATCTCCAGTTGGTCTTTGAAAGGTACCATTAGCTAATATTCTAAGGGCTACACATACCTTAGTTTCCACTGGGATGAGTTCCCCTTGGTTGGCTGTGGGTCTGAGTTGAGGGTGGCAGAGCTCACAGAGATCTTGCAATGTGTCCCTGTCCACCCTGTAGTGCTCTACAATTTCCAGCTCATGCAACACCTGGAAGGATACCCTGGGCCTAAACACTCTTCTCCTCCTTCAGCCTAAGCGTATTGTCAACAGCACCAGCAGCACTGGCTTCCACCTCTAGCACATGCAGATATAGAATAGCTGCAGCAGCTCCTGGCATTGTGTCAGTTAAAATTTCCTTGTCTCTACTCCAATGATATTGAAAGATAAAGGAAAAAACAAGATGTAGGTTACATGGATACTTTATACATTGTTGAATAGCTCCACCATGTTAGATTGTTCGATTAACATGCAATTCAACTGTTTATGCTATAACTTACATCTATTAAACACACTTGTTACTTGCTCATTAGTGCACTATGTGCAGCTATGCACACTTGCATGCACCTTCACAGAAATAGGGTAAGCACAGGCAAAATTGATATTTCCTCCTTACTCGGGATATCGCTCAACCACGGATCATAAAAAGTGAAGGAAGGGCTACAGACCCTGGAGTCAAACCCAGGACCATCTATATTCCACCCTTAACACATAGATGTGCTGCCACAGGAATAGTTATATAACAACCTATAGAAACCTGCTATTCATTCCTCTGTTTAATGAGGATGACACAGAACTTAGGTATTGCGCACTGCTTACATGCACTTAAACCCTTCACAACCCTACATGTTCACCTCTGCAAGTGTAACCTGACACACACCCCTGATGTCAGCATTCACTGTTGCCATGTATTCAACATGAACACTGTGGAAGTGCCTACATGAAGTGAACACCCCCACATGGTTACTCTTTTTTGTGGTTTAACAATTCTAAAGAGTTTTGACCACATTTACATCTTCACCTTGCTGACAGCTTGGAATCTACATGGTTAGTAACTGTGTAGGCAGGGAAACTGCACAAGAGCCCAGTGCTGTAACAGAAGACTACTGTAATCCATCAGCTACATCCTGTATATGCTTACATTATTGTATAATGCTCTGTTTCATGGAAGTTTACACATTTTAGCAGCCTGCTTTACTTGTAAGTATATTCTTCATTTGGGGATGGGGAAGTGAAGCTGCATTTATGGCATGCTACTAAAATATAATTTTTATGATTGTTATACTGATTTTCTAGCATCTACCCCATGTAATTAGGTCAGAATATGTGTGCTGTTACATGTTCAGGGCAGTTTGTACAAATGTAAGAGCTTTTACCTGCTCTTGTTTCTGTGTAGACTCATTTCCGTGGCTGTATTTGGAAAGTTTTGGAGTACACGGCCAACACGATCATGGAGTCTACATGGTTGCTTTACAGGTTATTGAATTGCTCCACCGTGTTGATTTGCTTCATTATCATAAAATCCAGCTACTGATGTTCTAAGTTGCATACAAAAAAAGTTTCCGTATTTGCATATGAGTGCACGCTACTATGCAGAGTTTACTAAAACATTTAGGGACGTGCAGTTCAGGCAAGGAATCACTAATAAAATAAATCAACTCCTGTCTTATAAGAATATCTAACAAAAGTGAAACTATTTCTCCTATCAACATTCACCTGACATCACCCAATGACATATCTTACTTTTTTGATATCTAGGTTCATCTTACATATATGACAATTGAAATCCTTTAATACTGTGATATCCATATTTATTGCAGTAATACACCAAATAATACAGTCATGTTTCTCAAATAATTAAAAGTGTATATGGCTATAATCCTGTAAAACATTTCTCTTATTTATATAACAATGAATAAATGTCTTATATTCCCAATAGCAGCATTTAAATGTGTTCATTTCTACACACACACACACACACACACACACACACACACACACACACACACGCACTTGCAAGACTTGCACACACACACACACACACACACACACACACACACACACACACACACACACACACACACACACACAGACAACAAATCCCAAAAAAGAATGCAAATCACAACTTCAAATTACTGGATGTCCTTAGAATAATACAAACTTCAGTCTTTCTTTCTCTGTTAAATATCTAATATTCAGTAATTGTTAAGTTAGCCGACTGGACTTGTTTGTAATGATATGGAATAGTTAGGCATTTTAAATAATTTTAATAACATTCACATTCAAAGCAGACTTTAATATTCTCACTTTTCTTTCTTTGAACCAGTCATGTCTTTCTCTTTACATTTTCTAATTGCCACATGACTGCTTATAGTTCCTTCCTTCCTTCCGATTCATATTTATATCACATTATATGCATTCCTTATTATATCATATACATGTCTATAACTTGGACCTGCTTATTTCCAATATCTTCATTTTATAACACCTCATACTTATTAGTGACAACAACATTAGCTTTGGAAACATTAATATTGTGTTATTTCTGTAACAGTCCCATCACTTATGCTTAATGCACTTCTAGTACCTACAGTATTATCAGCATGGTTAAGTAGATCCAAAACATTTAAATGTTTCTCTTCTACAACACGTTCAGGGATATAAGACTTTGCTCATCTTCTTCTGTAACAATCACACTAAAGATGTCTTTCATAATTATTTTTTCTACAAAATAATATGCACTTATTTGAGAATATCTATTCTCTCCACACTGAGAACATTGTTGTTTACCACAGAGTTAAATCAAATGTTTATCAGAACCACAAAAGACATACATTTCATGTTCCCATTATTGAGCAGCCATCTTTATACATCAACATCAATAAAACAGGTCATATGCTCTAGATCATTTTCGTGGTCTTTCAAATCTACCTATACCTCAAGTCCCAGTTTATAAGTCTCTGAGATCTTTTTGTATTTTAATATAATGCACAGCTTTACATAATGAAGACAAATAATTATATAGTTCAGATTCAGAAAGAATATTGGTTTGAAACAGTATGACCAATCGTTTTGCTAATCTAGTCCATACTTATTATAAATTATTAATCAGTGCAGTTACAAAAGATTAAGCATTTAAAACATCATTTAATCATGGCAAACATCCTCTAGTTTTTTTATCAATATAACAATGACATAATTACAATAACAGAGCATTTAATAATTCAACATTAATTTGTAGACATATTTCTTATAAGTAAGCCTCCTTTGATTAGGCCTTAAACCTATTGATCATTCCTATGCTAGGCCAAGGTCTGCTAACTTTTAACCTCTTCAGGGCTTCTTCATTAAGCTTTGAGGGATCGCTTTGCAACTTACGACTCCCTGTTTGTCAGATTTTAATGTTCAGATCTGTCCCATTCTGGACCCTGTCCAAACAAGCAATGACCCCCACTGGTCCCGCTTTGTCAGCTATATCCCATGCCTTAGCAGTCTACTTATCCTTTAGCTGCTTATCTTTTGTTCTCTATTTGCACCACTTTGTTTGCATTCTTGCATTTCTGATTGTTTATCCCACTCCCCCACCTTTTTTTATTTTTTTGCTTTACATTTCTGGACTTTTTTCTGTTAATTTTTCATGAATGAACATTTCCTAATGAGGTGTGTGTGCATGTGCATCTGTATGCTGTAGTCTCCCTATTCTGTGTGCGTGTGCGGTTACCCTTCATAAGATCGAATGAATGGAAGCTCGAAACCCATAAGCTCGAGCCCAGAATCTCGAACTTCCATTCACTCGAAATTGTGAATGGGAAGTTTAGGGCTTAAAAAAAAGAGTTCACTTACCTTTTTGCAAGGGGCAAGGTCTCCCTGCATCCTCGCAGCTAAATCTAAATTCTCCGTGACCGCACTATAGCGGAGGACAGGGAAATCTTCCGGTTTGTGCTATATGCGTAAGCGCAAACTGGAATATTTCCCTGTCCTCTGCTGTAGTGCGATCTCGGAGTAGGAATATTTAAGTAGGGGGGGTGTGGGGGGTGCAGGGGGGCTTCTGTTTTTTTTTTAGTTCCCCTTCCCATTTTCAAGTTTTTTGTAAATTCGAGATTCTGGTTTCGGGCTTATGAATTTCGATTTTACAGAAATTCGGTCATGTGAAGGGGAACCGCGTGTGCATGTGCATTTGTATGCTCTTGTCTCCATATTCTGTGTGTGTGTGTGTGTGTGTGTGTGTGTGTGTGTGTGTGTGTGTGTGTGTGTGTGTGTGTGTGTGTGTGCATGTGTTTGCGTGTGTGTGTGTGTGTGTGTGCATGTGCATTTGTATGCTGTAGTCTCCATATTCTGTGTGTGTGTGTGTCTATGTGCATTTGTATGCTGTAGTCTCCATATTGTGTGTGTGTGTGTGTGTGTGTGTGTGTGTGTGTGTGTGTGTGTGTGTGTGTGTGTGTGTGTGTGTCTGTGTATGTGAATTTTTGTGTTGTAGACTCCATATTCTGTGTGTGTGTGTGTGCGTGTGTGTGTGTGTGTGTCTGTGTTTGTGTGTCTGTATGTGCATATGTATTTGTATGTTGTAGTCTCCATATTCTGTGTGTTTGTGTGCACATGCATTTGTATGCTGTAGTCTCCATATTCTGTGTGTGTGTGCATGTGCATTTGTATGCCATAGTCTCCATATTCTGTGTGTGTGTGTGTGTGTGTGTGTGTGTGTGTGTGTGTGTGTGTGTGTGTGTGTGTGAGCATGTGCATTTGTATGCTGTAGTCTCCATATTCTGTCTGTGTGTGCATGTGCATTTGTATGCTGTAGTCTCCATATTCTGTGTGTGTGTGTGTGTGTGTGTGTGTGTGCATGTGCATTTGTATGCTGTTGTCTCCATATTCTGTGTGTGTGTGTGTGTGTGTGTGTGTGTGTGTGTGTGTGTGTGTGTGTGTGTGTGTGTGTGTGTGTGCATTTGTATGCTGTAGCTTCCATATTCTGTGTGTGTATGCACGTACATTTGTATACTGTAGTCTCCATATTCTGTGTGTGTGTGCATGTGTGGGCATGTGCATTTGTATGCTGTAGTCTCCTGATTCTGTGTGTGTGTGCATGTGCATTTGTATGCTGTTGTCTCCATATTCTGTGTGTGTGTGTGTGCATGTGAATTTGTATGCTGTAGTCTCCATATTCTGTGTGTGTGTGTGCATGTGCATTTGTATGCTGTAGTCTCTATATTCTGTGTGTATGTGTGTGTGTATGTGAATTTGTATGCTGTAGTCTCTATATTCTGTGTGTGTGTGCATTTGAAAACTATGTGCCCAAACTCTAGAAAATATCCTATGTTACACCCATACATAAAGGAGGGATCTCCACTGAACTTCACAACTACAGACCCATTTCTTTACTCTCCCCCCTGGCCAAAATCCTAGAAAAATGCATCCATACCCAGATGCTAAACTATCTCCTAGACAGCAACATCCTGTCACCTACTCAGCATGGTTTCAGACCTGCCCATAGTACCACTACAGCCCTCCTCTGCTTTACAGACACAGTAAACCGTCCCAAAAATGAAGGCCTGCAGGTGTCAACTCTTTTTTTGGATATGTCCAAAGCATTTGACACAGTCCCACATCAAATCCTGCTAAACAAACTAAACCAATATTGCCTATCAAATTCCACTCTTACCTGGTTCCAAAGCTACTTAACTGACAGGTACCAAGCTGTGAAATGGGAAAATTCTCTCTCTCTCTTCAACTGCCCATAGCTATAGGAGTCCCACAGGGTTCTATCTTAGGACCACTACTATTTACAGGCTTCACAAATGACCTCCATACCTCCACATAGCATGCATTTATCATTCAGTATGCAGCTGACACTACCTTAATCTGTGCTGCACAAAACATTCCCACCCTCCTGCAAACAACTCAACTAGCTTTCTCTGACGTTGAAAACTGCCTTACCAAAGCCCAACTTATCCTCAATCCAAAGAAAACTCAGCTTATGATTATAACCAGTTCTAACAAAAACACTGATAACAGTCAATTCACTATCTACTCCACAAATACTACTCCAATCACTCCAGTGGCACAGGCTAAGCTATTGGGAATAACCATAGACTCCCACCTAAAATTTGATAGTCATCTCAACTTAACTATTAAAAAAGTACATGCCAAACTGGGATCACTCTACCGTATCAAACCATTTCTTAGCAACAACACAAGATCAGTCATTGCTCGCTCCCAACTTCTATCCACGCTACTCTATGCATCTCCCATTCTGACTAATCTCAACAAAACTGAACTAAGCAAAATGGAAGCCTCCTATAACAGAATTGCCCACTTTGCTGCAAATTGCTCATATAGAACTCATCACTATACTGCTTTGAGACAGCTCCACTGGCTTGAACTGCCCAACCTCCTAACTTACAATCAGCTCTGCCTCTGTCATTCTATCTATTACCTCCCCAATAAGTGTCCTGCCCTCAAAAACCAAGTACAACATCACTCAGCCAAAAGGCCTGTTAGATCATCAAGCAAACTACTACTAGAAGTCACCGACAGCTACAATAGCTTT